>NC_092707.1:124330299-124630299 GCF_047496885.1 Scyliorhinus torazame | reverse complement strand
GGTCAATCTTAAGGGTCGCGAGGCCGCAGACAGTAAGGGGGGGAAAAGGGCCGCCGAATTTAAAAGTCAGGCTTTTCAGATGTCACTGGAAATCCAGCCCAAGGAGGGTGGCTGCGCAGAGGTGCGGCAGAACGTACAGGCGGAAATTGCGGAATTCCCTGCCTTGGACAGTGAGGTTCGCGAGGCAGAACCCTTTATCTCCACTGCGTGTGACCCGGAGGCCAGGGAGATCCGTTGGTTTACGGGATGGGTGACAAGGGAACAGCGCCTTACCGGGGTGGACGAAGCTTTCCGTGCTCCCGGAGTCGATCAGGCACGACGTCACGTGGCCGTTGATAGCGATCGTTGTGGTGGCTTTCGCTAGCGTCCGGGGACGACTCTGGTCCAGGGTCAAGGAGGCCAGCTGCAGCAAGGAGGAGTTCTGGTCAGGCAGCGTGGAGTCGGCGGTGCTGGGGGCTTGAGGCCGGTTCAGGGTAACGGAGGCCAGCTGTAGCAAGGGGGAGTTCCGGTCAGGCAGCGTGGAGTCGGCAGCACTGGGGGCTTGAGGCCTCATCCAAGATGGCGTCAGCCACGGGTCGCACATGGAATCCGGGGATACAGAAGATGGCGTCGGCGAGGGACAAAATGGCGGCGCCCATCCACCCAGCGTGGTGGCCGGGGGGCAAAATGGCCGCGACCGTGGGTCGCACGTTGCCTGTGGGTAGGAGGGCGGTGGTGGGCCTTGGACGGCCGGGACCTGGAACAAAGGCTGATGATAGTCGCTGGCGACCGCTGCCACGGCGCGGTCCTGGCAGACCGCGACATAGTGGCCTTTCCTGCCGCACCCTTTGCAGGTGATGGTGCGGGCCAGGCAGCGCGCGCGCGGATGATTCGCTTGGCCACAGAAGAAGCAGCGTTGGCCGGCGGTGAAAATGGGCCGTCTAGCGGCGCAGGCCTGCGGGGTTAGCGGGAAAGTCTGGGGGGCTGCCGCGATGGGGTGCCACGCAGCCCAGGGGGGTGCCGTGCGCCCGGGAGCAAAAGCCAGTGCGTTTTTGTATGCAACGTCCATAGACCCTGCCAGGGCCCGTGCCTCAGTGAGGCCCAGCGTGTCCATTTCAAGGAACCTGCTGCGGATGTCGGGAGAAGACATACCTGCCACGAAAGCGTCCCGAATTAAAATTTCCGTGTGCTCATTCCCCGTGACTGGTGTGCAGCCGCAGTTCCGGCCCAGCACTAGTAGAGCCCGATAGAGGTCCTCCAGTGTTTCTTCAGGGCTCTGCCTTCTAGTTGCCAACAGGTGATGGGCATAGACCTGGTTCAGAGGACGGATGTAATGTCCTTCTAGCAGCGTGATAGCTGCAGCATAATTCTCCGCCTCCTCGATCAGAGGGTAGATTGCAGGGCTGACTCGGGAGCGTAGAAGGTGCATCTTCTACCTTTCCGTGGGGGTGTCGGCGGCTGTGTCGATGAAGCTCTCAAAACACGCCAGCCAGTGCTTAAAAATACCAGCGGAGTTGTCTGCGTGGGGACTGAGCTGAAGGCACTCCGGCTTGATGCGTGGGGACTGAGCTGAAGGCACTCCGGCTTGATGTGGAGGTCCATCCTTTCAGAAGTAATAGCTGATTAAATTGATGCACAATCAATTACTCGTGAGACAAGGAGAGTCATAACTAATAGGCTTTAATCAGCTAGAACTGTTCCCAGCAGCTTCGATACAGAAAGAGAAGGCTGCTGGGATGGCATAGGTTCTTATACCCCGCCTCTCAGGGCAGAGCTATATACATTAGCCAATGGTAGACTCCTAGGTCTAGCCAATGGGCATCCACCTATCAGGTACTGCAATACCCGGTATTACCACAGGCGCCAAAACGGATTCTCTGCCCCGTCGCCGAACGCGATTTCAACTTCGGGGAGCGGAGAATCCAGCCCAAGGAATGCCCCCTCCCACCTCATTCACATGTTTGTGATGTAGTTGCTCCTATTCCAAGGCCTAGTTCTACTGGCCCAGTTGCCTGTTGCTCACGTCTATGTTTTTGGAGGCGAATGTCAGCAAGATATTCAATGGAGGGCACTACAGTTGAAGAAAGCCCCGTCTTCATCAAATGTTCATTTTTTAAAAAATCATTCATTCATAGAATGTAGCCATCACAAGTATGGCCAGCATTAATTGCAAAATCATAATTGCGTTGAAAAGATGATGGTGTACTACCTTCTTGAATACAATTGAATGGCCTGTGGGCCATCTTAGAGGGAAATGAAGAGCCATTCACATTGTCGTGGGTCTGCCACAGGTCAGACGGGTAAGGACAGCAGGTTTCCTTCCCTGAAAGGTCATTAGTGAGCCAGCTGGGTAGTTTTATTGTCATCATTTTTCATCCCAGCTTTTCACTCCTGTTTCACATAATTAAGGGCCTCAGCCACTACAATATGATTTGAACCTGAGGAATGGATTTTTCGGTCCCAAACTGGGATGGAATACAAAAAAAGAACAAAGAAAAGTACAGCACAGGAACAGGCCCTTCGGCCCTCCAAGCCTGCGTCGACCATGCTGCCCGACTAAACTAAAATCTTCTACAGTTCCAGGGTCTGTATCCCTCTATTCCCAGCCTATTCATGTATTTGTCAAGATGCCCCTTAAATGTCACTATCGTCCCTGCTTCCACCACCTCCTCCGGTAGCGAGTTCCAGGCACCCACTACCCTCTGCGTAAAAAACTTGCCTCGTACCTCTACTCTCAACCTTGCCCCCCGCACCTTAAACCTGTGCCCCATGGTAATTGACCCCTCTACCCTGGGAAAAAGCTTCTGACTATCCACTCTGTCTATGCCCCTCATAATTTTGTAGACCTCTACCAGGTCGTCCCTCGACCTCCTTCGTTCCAGTGAGAACAAACCAAGTTTTTTCAACCTCTAAATGGTAAATAAAATGACCAGGTGACCTGTGTGCTTGGTCTGGGCCTCCATTTCCAACTCTGATGATTTTCCCAAGACCGGGAGAGAGTGGGGTTGTGAGTGGGAAAATGGAGTCGCCCTTCTCGTTAATTGGGCTGATTGAGGTCATTTGGGAGCTCACTAAGAGCTCACCATCTGACCTCCTGAGATTTTCACTGGACGGGAAGCCATTAAGAACTCTCTGAAGTTGACCAGCTGCTACCTAGTGGGAACAAAGGTAGCAGTACTGAAAAAGATTTACTTCATCAAAAAAGTTAAAGTTTTGAAAAAGGAAGTCATGAATTTTAATAAGAATTTACTGACCAACCTTCCTCAGCTCTATCTGAGGTCTCAATTTGACCTGGCCAATTTGAAGACAAAGATTCTCCAATGTTTTGTCAATTTGCGCAAGAACATGGCTCACCTCCCGACGAACTGCCTCTATTCTTGCCCACGTGGCCATTGATTTGGTGGTAGACCTGTCTTTAAGGCCATTAAGACCCCAACTCCAGGAAAATCATGCTTCACGGGATTCTGGAGACAGTGCCAGCTTCACAACCCAGAATCAAAGCAGCCTCTCGATTCCGGCCTCCAACAATCTGGATCATTAGTCCCATTCCATGATCACTATGTTACAATACTCCTATCCCCAGCTGGCTTTGCCAATTATGATCTGGAGGAGAAGCCATGAATCATTATGTCTCCTTTCTCTGAATTCAAGATACAAATTGTATCATCCCTAGCACCGCCCTGGCTGAGTCAGCCCAGATAGAAAATTATAGTTATGTCTATCCTGTCCTGTGTCACTAAGCAAAACCACTGAGCCATTGTGAGAGCTCATAAAGATGTTTTCTAAAGGCTTTGTGTCAAGTCCCTTTGTCCTGGGTGGGCCCATTTGTTAGAGTAGCATTACAGGTCTTGGCTGTTGTAACATATTTACTAGCATCAAAGATGGTGGGAGACAGAAGTCAGCTGCAATGTTACAAAGAACAGTTTGAAGTGACAGCTTTGTTTCTCAAAGGAATTGATCACAGTACTATGTGTCATCGGAATTTGTCAAGACATACTTGAGCACAGATTAAGCACCGTACGAATCCTTGGGGAGAATTTCATTTTTTTTCAGTCATATCACAAATCACAAAAAAATATTTTCATTCTTGCGTAATACAAATACAGCACAGTTTGATGCCTATGGATTATACTTTGTCATTTAAATCAGATACTCTCGCGCTACATTTTGAGCTGAGTTAAGATATCAGGCGTAATTTAACGGGAAAGAAAAAGGAGTCCCGTTTTGAACGGGTTTATTGGGGTGTTTCTCAGCACCCCCCATCAAGTGGGATTCAGGCCTCGGCGAGGAATGCTCCGCCTAGGCCACACTTACCTCACTTCCTGCACTGACGAACTGCACTTGTATTGCAGGAAGAGATCGTGGCGCTTTGTAAATGCCGCCCCGATCTCTCAAACTTCCCCCCCCCCCAATGCCCCAACTTACCTGTTACGGTGTCCTCGAGCACCCCCTTACCCTACCTCAAAAAGGCAGGGCAACCTTTGGCCCAATCCCCAGCATGGGCAACCTGACACCTTGACACTGTCAGCCTGACACCTGGAAGTATGCCTGTCAGCCTGTCAGTGCCACCCATGGACCCTGAAAGTTCCAAGGTGCCCAGGTGGCATTGCCAGGGTGCCTTGGTGGCAGTGCCAGGATGCTGGGAGTGGCAGCAGGAGTGCAGGCGAGTATCACCCTGGAGGCCTACGATGGTTTGGGAGACCCCCATCAGGTGCCATTATGCCGGATCCACATCTGTGCAGACCAGTGCCAAACGACGCCATGGCAAAGTCTCCCAGGCACGAATATTCACTCCGGGGCTGTGGGAGAATCTGGCGCTGACACATTTAAGTGATCCTACTTGCTCAAGTAAATACGTAAATTTGGATCACGCCCAGTGAAGGTGATATCCAGATGAAATGAAATAAAAATCGCTTATTGTCACAAGTAAGCTTCAAATGAAGTTACTGTGAAAAGCCCCTAGTTGCCACATTCCGGCGCCTGTTCGGGGAGGCTGGTACAGGAATTGAACCCGTGCTGCAGGCCTGCCTTGGTCTGCTTTAAAAGCTAGCTATTTAGCCCTGTGTTAAACCAGCCCCGAGGATTGCGGCGTCTCATGAGATCTCGTTAGATCTCACGAGGTGCTCCGAGCATCGCAAATCCCACGATAAGCCTCTCCCAAGATTTAACGGCCTCGTCGCATCATTGAGTCGAGTCGTCATCGATCACACCCATCCTCATCATATTTAGCATCCTTTTTTTAAAAATGTTTTGATCCTGATAGTGATAAGTCAATGTATAAATCAACAGGAAACAGACTGAGCTAGGGCTAGATAACGGTTCAGTTTACAGACTTTCAATGTTGCTCTATCATCAAAATTGCTCTATCACCAGTGCGAGAAAAGATTCAAAGGGCCTGAGCTGGTCGAGAACCCTCCCCCACAACCTCCAAATGGAATGCCCACCTTGGGATAGACAAAACTCAGTTGCACTGCAGCAAGACCTGGACAACATTCAGGCTTGGGCTGATTAGGCAATGACCACCTCCTACATTTCCAATTTTTTTCTCATTCAATGGACTGCCGAGCAAATTCCATCATGATAAAGCTTGGCACAACTTTAAACTGAATTTCAAAACAAAACTTGAGGTATTCAGAAGGAAAACAATTCTTGAGCAAAATAAAAACAATGTCATAACAATAAATTAAGTTAAGAAATTATGTTAATAAAAAGGACCAATGTGGACTTCCGGGTGCGGCTATGCAGAGCTAGGTCGCATGTTCGGTAGCTCCCGCTTGGAACGGACCTTTGGGCTCTTTACAGGGCCCCCACGGCATTTGTTTGACATTTCCCGGTGTGGGAAGAAGACTGCAACATTCCCCCGACAGTGTCCCCCAGGAATGGTACGTCTCTTGGTTACCAGACCCGGCAGAAACAGTAAAAGATATGGCTGTAACTGCAGGATAAACAGAGCCTCTTCCAGCATGCAGGCAGGGGAAGGGCAAGCTTAAAGCTGCAAGCTGACTTGAGGGCCTTTATTAAAAGTGAATTCTCGCAGTAGAGGGAACAACTGTGAAAAGATCTACCAAGGCCACTGAAGAAGAGGGGACGAGGCTTCCGGTGGCGGCCATGGAGGATTGGGTCGCGCATTCGGCAGCTCCCGTCTGGAACAGACACTCAGACCTTTTTCAGGAGTTTCCACAGACTTTTGGGGGCAGATTGGTGAAGCGAACACTGCCAAAAGGATTCCCTCTCGAGACTTCCGGTTGCGGCGATGCGGAGCTAAGTCGCACATTCGGCGGCTCCCGCAAAAACGGAGTTTTGGGCTCTTTTCAGGGCCCCCAAGGGCACTTTTTCAACGTTTCCCAGTGTGGGAAGGAGTTAATAATAACTCCCCGTCAGTATATGGCTTTAACTAGGAGCGGGGCGACAAACAAGGTGGTGGTGGACCGGAAGAAGGGAGGGAAGAAGGACAAAATGGCAGCGGGCGGAGACCAGGCAGCGTGGAGGCAGTGGGCGGAGGAGCAACAGGAGGGTATCCAGCGCTGCCTCAGAGAGATTTAAACGGACCTGCTACAGCCGAGGAAGGCTTCTATTGATAAGCTGCTGGAGACACAGACGGCCCAGGGGGTGGCGATCCGAGAGGCTCGACAAAAGATCTCTGACAATGAGGACGAGATCTTAGGCCTGTCGGTAAAGGTGGAGGCACACGAGGCGCTCCACAAGAAATGGCAGGAGCGGTTCGAGGAGATGGAGAATCGGTCGAGGCGGAAGAATCTGCGGATTCTGGGCCTCCCGGAGGGGCTGGAGGGGCCGGAAGTGGGGGCCTATGTGGTCACCATGTTGAACTCGCTGATGGGAGCGGGGTCCTTCCAGGGGCCCCTGGAGGTGGAAGGGGCCCAAAGAGTGTTGGCGAGGAGGCCCAAGGCTAACGAGCCTCCGCGGGCGGTGCTGGTGCGGTTCCATCGGTTCGTCGATCGGGAGTGTGTGCTCAGGTGGGCCAAGAAGGAGAGGACCAGCAGGTGGGAGAATGCGGAGGTTCGGATATACCAGGACTGGAGTGCGGAGGTGGCGAAGAGGAGGGCCGGGTACAATCGAGCGAAGGCGGTGCTGCACAGGGAGGGGGTGAAGTTAGGCATGTTGCAGCCGGCGCGACTGTGGGTTACCTACACGGACCGGCACCATTATTTTGAGTCTCCGGAGGAGGCGTGGGCCTTTGTTCAGGCCGAGAAGCTGGACACAGACTGAGGGTCGGGATGGGCGATTGGGGACTGCGGTGGATATGTTATGCCTATTTTTGGTTCGGGGGGGGTGCCTTTGCATTGTTTTGGGTTTCCTTTTCACTGTGTTTTTCTCTTTCGGGTTGGGGAGGGTGGATGAGGCGGGTTGGGCACTGTTTTGGTTGGTGGCGGGGCCTGGTAGGTGGAGAGCGCGGGCTTTTTTCCCGCGCCAAAGACTTGGGGGGGGGCGGGGTGGAATCAAGTTGCTGCTGCTAAGGTCAAGGAGCAGCTGGAGCGAGTGGGGGGGGCGGTCGAGACGGGAGTATGCCGCTGTGGGGAACGGGCCGGGTGTGGGGTGCGGGCGCGTGGCTGGCCAAGGAGAGGTCATGGCTGGTCGGCGGGGGAGGGGGGCGGGTAGCCCCCTGATCCGGCTGATAACCTGGAATGTAAGGGGACTGAATGGGCCGGTTAAGCGGGCCCGCGTGTTCGCGCACCTGAGGGGGCTCAAGGCGGATGTGGTTATGCTCCAGGAGACACACCTGAAGGTGGCAGACCAGGTAAGACTGAGGAAAGGGTGGGTAGGTCAGGTGTTTCATTCGGGGCTAGATGCCAAAAATAGAGGGGTGGCGATCTTGGTGGGAAAGAAGGTGTCATTTGAGGCGTCGAGCATTGTGGCAGATAATGGCGGTAGGTACATAATGGTAAGTGGTAAGTTGCAGGGAGAGAGGGTGGTACTGGTCAATGTGTATGCTCCGAACTGGGACGATGCGGGTTTTATGCGGCGTATGTTGGGTCGGATCCCAGACTTGGAAGTGGGGGGCCTGATAATGGGGGGGAGACTTTAACACGGTGTTGGATCCGGCACTGGATCGCTCCAGGTCCAGGACGGGTAGGAAGCTGGCGGCGGCTAGAGTGTTGAGGGGAGTTATGGACCAAATGGGAGGGGTGGACCCTTGGAGATTTGCAAGGCCGGGGGCTAGGGAATTTTCAATCTTCTCACATGTCCATAAGGCTTATTCTCGAATCGACTTTTTCATTTTGAATAGGGCGCTGATAGCGAGAGTAGAGGATACCGAGTATTCGGCAATAGCCATTTCGGACCACGCCCCGCATTGGGTGGACTTGGAGATGGGGGAGGAGAGGGACCAGCGCCCGCTGTGGCACTTGGAGGTGGGGGTGTTGGCGGACGAGGAGGTGAGCAAGCGGGTCCGAGGAAGTATAGAGAGGTACTTGGAGACCAACGACAACTGGGAGGTCCGATGGGGATGGTATGGGAGGCACTGAAGGTGGTGGTGAGGGGAGAGCTGATCTCCATTAGGGCCCACAAGGAGCGGAGGGAGTGGGGGGAGATGGAGAGGCTGGTGGGGGAGATGGTGAGGGTAGACAGGAGGTATGCGGAAGAGCCTGAGGAAGGATTGTTGAGGAAGAGGCGCAGCCTCCAGGACGAATTCGACCTGGTGACCACCAGGAAGGCGGAGGTGCAATGGAGGAAGGCCCAGGGGGCGATTTACGAGTATGGGGAAAATGCAAGCCGGATGCTGGCGTATCAGCTTCGGAAGCGGGACGCAGCTAGGGAGATCGGGGGAGTTAAGGACAGGGGAGGGAGCGTGGTGCGGAGTGGGGTTGGCATCAATGTAGTCTTCAGGGACTTCTACGAGGAATTGTACCAATCCGAGCCCCCACGGGAGGAGGGAGGGATGGGCCGTTTCCTGGACCAATTGAAGTTTCCAAAGGTGGAAGAGGGACTGGTGGCGGGACTGGGGGCCCCGATTAGGCTGGAGGAGCTGATCAAAGGGATAGGAAGCATGCAGGCGAGGAAGGCACCGGGGCCGGACGGTTTCCCGGTCGAGTTCTATAAAAAATATATGGACCTGTTGGGCCCGCTGTTAGTTAGGACCTTTAATGAGGCAAGGGAGGGGGGGGGGGCTTTACCCCCGACGATGTCCCGGACACTGATCTCCTTGATCCTGAAGCGGGACAAGGATCCCCTGCAATGTGGGTCTCACAGACCGATTTCCTTGCTAAATATAGATGCCAAGGTGCTGGCGAAGGTCTTAGCCACGAGGATTGAGGATTGTGTGCCACAGATCATCCATGAAGACCGGACGGGGTTTGTGAAGGGGAGACAGTTGAACGCGAATGTGCGGAGGCTTTTGAACGTTATCATAATGCCGGCGAGGGAGGGGGAGGCGGAGATAGTGGTGGCGATGGGCGCTGAGAAAGCCTTCGATAGGGTAGAGTGGGGGTACCTGTGGGAGGTGCTGAAGAGGTTCGGGTTTGGGGAGGGGTTTGTCAGGTGGGTTAGGCTGTTGTATGAGGTCCCGATGGCGAGTGTGGCCACAAATAGGAGGAGGTCCGAGTACTTTCGGTTGCACCGAGGGACGAGACAGGGATGTCCCCTGTCCCCCCTGCTCTTCGCACTGGCGATTGAACCCCTGGCTATGGCACTGAGAGAGTCGAGGAACTGGAGGTGGTTGGTGCGGGGTGGGGAGGAGAATAGGGTGTCGCTTTATGTGGATGACCTGCTGCTGTATGTGGCGGACCCGGTGGGAGGAATGCCAGAGGTAATGCGGATCCTTAGGGAATTCGGGGAATTTTCGGGCTACAAGCTCAATATAGGGAAGAGCGAGCTGTTCGTAGTTCAGCTAGGGGACCAGGAGAGAGGGATTGGCGAGCTCCCACTAAAAAGGGCAGAGAGGAGCTTCAGATATTTGGGGGTCCAGGTGGCCAGGTGCTGGGGGGCCCTGCATAGGCTTAACTTTACAAGGCTGGTGGAGCAAATGGAGGAGGAATTCAAGACGCGTGGTGGTGGGACGCGTTGCTGCTGTCCTTGGCGGGTAGGGTGCAGTCAATCAAAATGACGGTGTTCCCAAGGGTTTTGTTCCTGTTCCAGTGCCTCCCCGTGTTTATCCCGAAGGCTTTTTTACAGGCGGGTTAACAGGAGTATAATGGGGTTTGTGTGGCCGCGAGGGACTCCGAGGGTGAGAAGGGTGTTCCTGGAGCGGAGTAGAGATAGAGAGGGCGCTGGGGCTGCCCAACCTCTGTGGGTACTACTGGGCCGCCAATACGACAATGGTGCCCAAGTGGGTGATGGAGGGGGAGGGGGCTGCATGGAAGAGGCTGGAGACGGCGTCCTGTGTGGGTACGAGTCTGGGTGTGCTGGCAACGGCGCCGCTGCCGCTCCCTCCAAGGAGGTATACCACGAGCCCGGTGGTGGTGGCGACCCTCAAAATTTGGGGGCAGTGGAGGCGGCATAGGGGGGAAGTTGGGGCCTTGGCGTGGACCCCATTACAGGGGAACCACCGGTTCGCCCCAGGAAGAACAGGTGGAGGGTTTTCGGGGTGGCACAAGGCAGGGATACAAAAGTTGGGGACCTATTTGTGGACGGGAAGTTCGCGAGCTTGGGTGAGCTGGAGGAGACGTACGGGCTCCCCCCCGGGGAACACCTTCAGGTACTTACAGGTAAGGGCGTTTGCCAGATGGCAGGTGGTGGAATTCCCGCGGCTACTGCCACACAGTACAGGACAGGGTGCTCTCGGGGGGGTGGGTGGGAGTGGGGAAGATCTCGGAAACTTACCAGGCGATGCAGGAAGAGGAGGAGGCCTCGGGGGTGGAGTTGAAAGGTAAGTGGGAGGAGGAGTTGGGAGAGGAGATCGAAGAGGGGACGTGGGCAGATGCCCTAGGAAGGGTGAATTCTTCCTCTTCGTGCGCGAGGCTCAGCCTCATACAGTTTAAGGTGCTGCACAGGGCACACATGACCGGGACAAGGATGAGCCGGTTCTTTGGGTGTGAGGACAGGTGTGTTAGGTGCTCGGGGAGCCCAGCAAATCACACCCATATGTTCTGGGCATGCCCAGCTCTGGAGGAATTTTGGAAGGGCGTAGCGAGGACGGTGTCGAGGGTGGTAGGATCCAGGGTCAGACTGGGCTGGGGCCTCGCAATATTTGGGGTGGCAGAGGAGCTGGGAGTGCAGGAGGCGAAAGAGGCCGGAATTCTGGCCTATGCGTCCCTGGTAGCCCGGCGAAGGATCCTCCTTCAGTGGAAAGATGCGAGGCCCCCAAGCGTGGAATCCTGGATCAGCGACATGGCAGGGTTCATTAAATTGGAGAGGGTGAAATTGGCCTTGAGAGGGTCGGTACAAGGGCTCTTTAGGCGGTGGCAACCGTTCTTAGACTTTCTGGCAGAACAATAGACATTGGTCAATAGCAGCAGCAGCTCGGGGGGGGGGGGCGGGTTTACTTTATTTTTGTTTATGTTATTTACACTGGAGGGTCTGAGGGGGTATATACACCTGGTGTGATAAGTCGGGGTGTTAATGTTAATTTATTATTTATGTACAGGGGGGAGGGGTTTGGGGGGTTGCTTTTTTTAGATTGTGTTTGGTACTTAACCCTGATGGGTTATTTTTTCTTTCTCATTTTGTTATTGATATTTTATGAAAACCTTTAATAAAAATTATTTTTAATTTTTTTTTTTGAAAAAGGACCAATGTGGAAGGGTCAGTGTGTGTGTGTCCGGCTCACTCCCAGTCTCAGCAACTGTGAGTGTGTGAAACTTGTGACTGGGGGTAAGACAGACACACACTCACCCTTTCTCCTCCACACTTAATGTGTTGGGTGTTATGGATCACATACAGGTCACCAACACTTGAAGTAGTGCAACACTATTTTATTAAAAGGCTAACTGTTTAACATACTCTCACTGTGGGTAAATACGATACCAGCTTTAACTAAAGACCTTTGCCTTGTCCTAACCAGGTGATGCACTCAACACATGGTGAATGTCTGTGTTGCAGGCTGTAAGCTCTGTGCTCCTAACTAGCTGCTATTCGAATGAGCGGGAACACTGATGTCCCCTGTCTTTATAGTGCGTGTGCTCTCACTGGTGATTGGCTGCGGTGTTGTGTATGTTGATTGGTCCCACTGTGTGTCCATCAGTGTGTGTCTACACCATGATATACTGGTGTATATTATGACATCCCCCCTTTTAAATAAAAAAATGTGCCTGCGTGACAATAAATAGTGTGTGGTGAATGTTCCTGACTATGTGTGTGTGCAATATTTACAGGACTATGTACATAAAACTAAGCTATTTACATGGGAAGGTGCCTGGTGCAGAAAAAAAACAGTGTGTCACACAAATAATGAGATGAACACTACATACAAACCACTAGAACGATTAAACGAAAGAACAGAACAGACCAGAGAGTCCAAAGTTCACAAATTAAGTCTCTGAGGTGGGTGACGAATTCTGGTTGACTGCCTCAAGGGTGGGTCAGGAGCCACCAGCTGAAGAACGGGCTGGACTGCGTCAGAGTGAGGAGGATGCAGAGTAACCGGAATCTCTGCATAGTCCAGGTCAGGGACAACAGGAGGGCGTGGCACTGGTGGAGGATCACGTAGCGAGCGTGGAACGAGACGAAGGGCACGCCGATTACGGCGCAGAATGGAACCATCCGGTAGATGAACCAGGAACGAGCGGGGAGCCACCTGCCGAAGAACCACAGCAGTTGCAGACCAGCCACCATCCGGAAGATGGATGCGGACGTTGTCATCTGGAGCCAGAGCAGGGAGATCAGCTGCACGGGCGTCATGAGCCACCTTGTGCTGTGCACGAGACAGTTGCATTTGTTGAAGGACCGGAACGTGGTCGAGGTCTGGGACGTGAATGGACGGCACCATCGTCCTCAAGGTGCGACCCATGAGCAGCTGGGCTGGCGACAGGTCAGTGGATAGTGGGGCCGAGCGATAGGCCAGCAAGGTGAGGTAGAAGTTGGATCCCGCATCGGAAGCCTTGCAGAGGAGCCGTTTGACGATGTGGATGCCCTTCTCCGCTTTGCCATTGGATTGGGGGTACAGGGGACTGGATGCACAAACTTGTACCTCCTGGCAAAGTTGGACCATTCCTGGCTTGCGAAGCAGGGGCCATTGTCCGACATCACAGTGAGTGGGATGCCGTGACGAGCAAAGGTGTCCTTACAGGCACGGATGACTGCAGATGATGTGATGTCATGCAAACGTACCACCTCCGGGTAGTTAAATAGTCTACAATCAGAACATAGTCCCTGCCCAGCGCGTGGAACAGGTTGATGCCAACCTTGGACCAAGGTGACGTGTCCAACTCATGGGGCTGCAGGGTCTCACGTGGTTGGGCCGGCTGGAACCGCTGACAGGTGCGGCAGTTGAGCACTGTGTTGGCGATGTCGTCATTGATGCCGGGCCAGTACACTGCCTCTCGGGCCCGTTGGCGGCACTTCTCCATGCCAAGATGGCCCTCGTGTAGCTGTCCCAAGATGAGCTGGCGCATGCTGTGCACGATAACAATGTGGTCCAGCTTCAGGAGGACACCATCGACTACCGCCAGATCGTCTCTGATGTTGTAGAACTGCAGGCATTGGCCATTGAGCCTCCCGTCTGTTAGGTGGCGCATGACACGCTGTAGCAGGGGGTTAGCCGCAGTCTCGCGGCGAATTTGGACGAGGCGTTCATCCGTGGCCGGTCGATTGGAGGCCACGAAGGCCACATGGGCGTCAACCTGGCAGAGAATCCCGCTGGGTCACACGGGGTGTTGACTGCCCTGGACAGAGCGTCGGCTATGATCAGGTCTTTGCCCGGGGTGTATACGAGCTGAAAGTCGTATCGCCGGAGTTTGAGCAGAATGCACAAGGCCATGATATACTGGTGTATATTATGACAATACTCTCTCCCCCTCTCCTTCACACTCACTCTCTCCCCCCTCCTTCACACTCACTCTCTCCCCCTCTCCTTCACACTCACTCACTCCCTCCTTCACATTCACTCACTCTCTCCCCTCTCCTTCACACTCATGCACTCACTCACCCTGCCCCCACTCCTTAATACCCACATTCATGCACTTACACACACAGTGACTCTCACACCCTCACACACTCTTTTCTCTCAAACAGTCACACATATATACACATTCCCACACACTCACACTCTCTCTCCCACATACTCACCATGGCACTACCGAAGCTCCGGACTCCGCCCCAGTGGTACCTCTGCTCCAAATCTCCGGCCCTGCCGTACCTCAGCTCACCAGGCTCTGGCCTTGCCGTACCTTAGTGCCAGACCCCAGTCATGCTGTACCTTAGTTGTTTCTCTCCCTTATTTGAGACTGTTAGGCTCAATGTGAAATGGGAAAGTAACAGCCTGCGATTGGAGGAACAACCACTCGCAAAGTCATGTATTTCACGTAGCTGCATTTTGAATTTACAAGCCTGTCATTCCGGCTTTTGTTCAGTGGTCCATGGGCCACACAGCGGGGCTTCACAGGCTATGAGGTGAACCTGCCTGGTCTACAAGATGTGCAGCAACAACTTGTGAAGACTCCTTAACCAGCACCTACCAAACCTGTGACCTCAAACACCTAGAAGGACAAGGGCAGCAGACACATGGGAACACCACCACCTGCAAGTTCCCCTCCAAGCCACTCACCATCCTGACTTGGAAATATATCGCTGTTCCTTCACTGTGGCTGGGTCAAAATCCTAGAACTTCCTCCCTAACAGCGCTGTGGGTGTACCTACACCACATAGACTGTGGTGGCCCAAGAAGACAGCTCACAATCCCCTTTTCAAGGGAAATTAAAGATGGACAATAAATGCCGGCCAAGCCATCAATGCACACATTTCAGGAAATATCTTCAATAAAAAACAAGGAAAACCTTCCCTTCAATGACCTAGCGGCTGAGGAAAGTCTGTTGTTTCGTACAAATCCCAGACTGAGTACAGAATTCGAGGCATAGTTCGTGTTCAGTTAGCTTATCTTGATCATGGGAGCAATCACCAGCAACAACGAGCCTTAATGCCCTTTGGCAAGAGGAGGGGAGGAATCAGCCCGAGTATCTGTTAATGATTAGCACCCAGTCACTCATATGGGAATGTGCATATGTAACCACATCAGCTGAAGACAAAATCAATCTCATCTGTGATGGCCTCTCATGCCAAATAGTCTGCTGGCTCCTGTTGTGTGCAAGATAAATGGTCTTGTGCCTGATAGAGACTAGGGCTGCAAACCCCCATAGAACAACAGCAGGAGTCAGAAACTCCATGAGAGGTGAAGAGGCAACTGAAGAGGGAGAAATGAAATAAATGAATTTGCACCCTTCCCGTTGATAGAATGTGCACTCGCACTTCTCGACCTTGAAGGCAACAAAATGAATAAATGAATAGATAATATAAGATGAGCCAGCATTTGTGTGAATACATTAAAGCTTTTGTTAGTATAAAAATATTGAAACTCAGTTAACAAAACTTCTGATCTGGAACAGCCCAGTAAACTACTGCTACTGCTATTGGTCAAACACAAAAAAAACGCCAGCATAAATAAGCTGCTGCGAGCAGATGTTTCTGTATGTGAAAAGAAGGTCAAAGATTTTATTGGGGATGTAATCATATAGATCTAAGTGTGAATGACAGCAGGCAGAACCACACAATGTGCACACTTCTAGCTATGCCTGGTTAGAGTAACCTTGCACAGTGTTCTTAACTGTCATGGCACAGATGTAGTAGAGTTATGACAAGGTGGATTCTTGGCTCTGCCAAAGGCTTGCCCCAGGAGTTAATTTGCATACTGCATTATCCGTTTAGCCACAAAGGACACAGGAAGAACTGTGACTTTGTTCAGCCTTCCAAGCTTAAATTGACAGGATTGAGAGAGTAATAATAATCTGAACACCCACCTATTTATGCTGATAACAAGAACTGTGCCTTTGACAAATTCGGCAAAGAATTTTTAAAACATTCATTTACGGGTTGTGGGCTTCGCTGGTTAGGCCAGCATTTATTGCCCATCCCGAGCTGCCCTTGGGAATCTGGTGGTCAGCTACCTTCTTGGCCTGCTGCAGTCCCTGAGCTGTATGTACACCCACTGCGCTGTTAGGGAGGGAGTTCCAGGATGTTGGCCCAGCGACAGAGAAGGAACAGCGATATATTTCCAAGTCAGGGTGGTAGGTGACTTGGAGGGGAACCTCCAGGTGGTGGGGTTCCCAGGTATCTGCTGCTCTTATCCTTCCAGGTGGTCATGGTCGTGGGTTTGGAACGCACTGTCAAAGGAACCTTGGTAAGTTCCTGGGTTGCATCTTGTAGATGGTACACACGGTTGCTACTGTGCATCGGTGGTGGAGGGAGTGAATGTGGCTGCTTTGTGAATCCAGCGGACTGCAGTCGGCAGGTTGGTGAGGATGAGGTCAAGTATGTTTTTCCTTCTTGTTGGGTTCCTCACCACCTGCCCCAGACCCAGTCTAGCAGCTATGTCCTTTAGAATTTGGCCAGCTCGGTTAGTAGTGGTACTGCCAAGCCACTCTTGGTGATAGACATCAAAATCCGCCACCCAGGATACATTCTTACCCCTTGCCAACCTCTGTGCTACCTCTTAGTGGTGCTCAACATGGAGGTGTACTAATTCATCAGCTGAGAGGGTGGGGGGGGGGGGGGGGCAGTACATGGTAATCAGCAGGAGGTTTTCATGCCCACGTTTAACCTGATGCCATGAGACTTCATGGGGTAAGGATCCCAGGGAAACTCCGTGATTTTTTTTACCAATGTGCTGTCACCATGTTGGGTCTGTCTTTCTGTTGGAACAGGACGTAACCAGAAATGGTCATGGTGGTGTCTGGGACATTATCGTAAGGTATGATTCCATGAGTATGATTATCAGGCTATTGCTGGGCTAGTCCAGCTAGTCCCCTGGTGGGCCAGCAACCGACTCGTTCCTCCGCTGTCAGAGAGTTAAAAGGTCCTGACGCCATATTTAAACACCAGTCCAGCATACTCATATCACTCTCTCCACCCACCTCTCTTCGTTAGATCGTGCAGGATGTCAGATGGAAAATACAAGAGCCTCAAGAAGAAGGCTGTTCCCTGATTCAACCACACTCACCCCGAGCCCATCACCTGTGAAGCGTCCATGCCCCACTTGGACCTCTACCCACCCCACATAGGGGGCGTCATTCTCCGACCCCCCGCCGGGTCGGAGAATGGCCGTTGGCCGCCGTGAATCCCGCCCCCGCCCCCGCCGAAGTCTCCGCTCCCGGAGATTGGGCGGGGGCGGGAATCCGGCCGCGCCGGTTGGCGGGACCCCCCGCTGGATTCTCCGGCCCGGATGGCCGAAGTCCCGCCCAGGAATTGCCTGTCCCGCCGGCGTAAATCAAACCTGGTATTTACCGGCGGGACCAGGCGGCGTGGGCGGGCTCCGGGGTCCTGGGGGGGGGCGCGGGGCGATCTGACCGCGGGGGGTGCCCCCACGGTGGCCTGGCCCGCGATCGGGCCCACCGATCCGCGGGCGGGCCTGTGCCGAGGGGGCACTCTTTCCCTTCCGCCTCCGCCACGGCCTCCACCATGGCGGAGGCGGAAGTGACTCTCCCCACTGCGCATGCGCGGGAAACTGACAGCGGCCGCTGACGCTCCCGCGCATGCGCTGGGAAACTGACAGCGGCCGCTGACGCTCCCGCGCATGCGCCGCATTTCCGCGCCAGCTGGCGGGGCAACAAACGCCATTTCCGCCAGCTGGCGGGGCGGAAATCCCTCCGGCGTCGGCCTAGCCCCTCAATGTTGGGGCTAGGCCGCCAAAGATGCGGAGACTTCCGCACCTTTTTGCCGGCGCGATGCCCGTCTGATTTGCGCCGGCTTTGGCGCCAGTCGGCGGGCATCCCGCCGTTGGGGGAGAATTTTGCCCGGGGTCTTTATCCAACCCCTTCTACTAAACAATGTGGTATCCCTTTGATTGCCCAACTGCCTGCCATCGTGAGCCCTCACCCTTCCGCCCACTTCTTGCACAACCCTCCTTCCACATCGCTCTCCTTGTCTTCATCATTCACGCCACCGCCATCAGGGAGACCAAACCGCCATTAACCTGCCATTGGGAGAATTGAGACTCGATGTTTCACTGCCAGGTTTCCAACTTTTTAGCTCCCGCTAGATTCTCTGCTCCCGCCCGGCACCAAACCCGCTGTGGGTGGGATGGGAGAATTCCGCCGTTAATCCCAGATTTTTAATAAATTCAAATATCATCACCTGCCATGGGGATTTGACCCCGGATCCCCAGAACATTACTCTGAGCCACTGGATTATTAGCCCAGTGACAATGACACCCCGTGACACCCCGTCCCCATTAAGTGATGGTTGAAGGCCACTTTATTGTGTGCACCATTTGTTGTGTGCACTTGTTTCTTTTTATATGTACATCAGCTCTGCAGCCTCCGCCGCCTCTCTGAACCGCCTGCACCGCGGCTGCATGCAGGGCAGCGTCCCCCGCCACGGCAGCCAACATCGCTGGCTCGTGCCCAAACATTATGATCTTCAAGGGGTGGGGGGGGGGGGGGGTAGACTACAGGTTTAACCATGGCGCATGACTCCCTCCACAACCAGGTACCATGGGCTCCATGGGCATCCTGGTTGCCATCTTGCGCCCCAGCCACGCATGCCCCCCCACCCCTGCCCGCATCCTCGGTACCCCGACTCCTGCTGCCCGTCCCTCCAACAAGCGTCACCGTTGGATGGCACTGCCCTCACTGGGGGCTGACGTGGGTGCGGCCCTGGACCTGCCTGCCGGTCGGTGCCAAGCATCCGCACGGTTGGGGGCTTGCGCTCAGCCAGCGCCCAGGGTTGGTGCCCATCAGCCTGGCCACCGTAATGGCGTCCGTGGCTTTGACACCGCCCTGCCATGGTGGGCCGTTCCCGGCCGGCGTGACTGTCCTCCCCACCCTCCCCTACAACATGGAGGGCCTCCGCCTCCTCGGCCCTCCCGCCCCCCAGCCACGGCCGTGCCCGCGCTGCCGCATCATCAGGAAGCACGACTGGCTCACGATTTTTAAAAGCAGGTTGGAACTGCGCCGGCGTGACCTCGGGTCATGCCGTCGGGGCTACGGCCCATCCGGGCCGCAGTATTGCTGGGAGTTTTTACTTCCTCGGAGAATTGGGAAAAGGACCCAGTGCAGGCTCGGAGAATCCCACCCCTCGGGCGAAATTCTCCGTTATCGGCGCAAAGTCCGCCGATCGGCGCAAAGAACGGCGCAAATCCGACTTGCGTCACGTCGGAAAAATGGGTCAAAAGTCTCCGGCCCGAAATGGGCTAGCAGCGGCGTGACGGGATCCGCGCTTGCGCACGTGGTTCACGCCGTGCAACGTCACACAAGCCGCACGGCGTGACGGCTCATAAGGACACGCTGCTCCCCCCCACCCGACCGGAACACCCGACCGGAACACCCGACTGGATGGCTGGCCGCCGCTCAGCCCCGAGGCTCCAGTCACGGGATGTGGAGGCGCTCCTGGACGCAGTGGAGCAGAGGAGGGACGCCCTGTATCCCGGGCACGGCCGCAGAGTTGCCCCACGCCACAGCCGGCGTCTGTGGAGGGAGGTGGCAGAGGTCGTCACCGCAGCGGCCCTGACACCACGGACAGGCACCCAGTGCCACAAGAAGGTGAACAACCTCGTCAGAGCAGGCAGGGTGAGCCTCCCCCATATCCCCCTCCCCCATATCCCCCCTCCCCATATCACCCCTCCCCATATCCCCCCTCCCCCATATCACCCCTCCCCATATCCCCCCTCCCCCATATCCCCCTTCCCCCATATCCCCCTCCCCCATTTCCCCCCTCCCCCATATCCCCCCTCCCCATATCCCCCTCCCCATATCCCCCCTCCCCCATATCCCCCCTCCCCATATCCCCCCTCCCCATATCCCCCATATTCCCCTCCCCCACATCCCCCCTCCCCATATTCCCCCTCCCCATATCCCCCCTCCCCCATATCCCCCCTCCCCCATATCCCCCCTCCCCATATCCCCCCTCGCCCATATCCCCCCTCCCCATATCCCCCCTCCCCCATATCCCCCCTCCCCCATATCCCCTCCCCCATTTCCCCCCTCCCCCATATCCCCCCTCCCCCATATCCCCCCTCCCCATATCCCCCATATCCCCCTCCCCCACATCCCCCTCCCCCATATTCCCCCTCCCCCATATCCTCCCTCCCCATATCCCCCTCCCCATATCCCCCCTCCCCCATATCCACCCTCCCCCATATCACCCATATCCCCCCTCCCCCATATCCTCCCTCCCCATATCCCCCCTCCCCATATCCCCCCTCCCCCATATCCCCCCTCCCCCATATCCCCCCTCCCCATATCCCCCCTCCCCCATATCCCCCCTCCCCCATATCCCCCTCCCCCATATCCCCCCTCCCCCATATCCCCCTCCCCATATCCCCCTCCCCATATCGCCCCTCCCCATATCCCCCCTCCCCCATATCCCCCCTCCCCCATATCCTCTCTCCCCATATCCCCCCTCCCCCATATCGCCCCTCCCCATATCCCCCCTCCCCCATATCACCCCTCCCCCATATCCCCCCTCCCCCATATCCCCCATATCCTCAAGTGAATCCAGCCCTAACCTTAACCTCTGCAATGCACGCGCAACCGATGGCATGCATTCATATACCTGCCTAACACTGTTGCCTTTTACCCCTGCCACCACCCCCACCCACCCCCCTGCCACAGGAGAAGCGCGCACACAACAATAGGGAGCATGTAAGGACTGGAGGAGGCCCCGCTGATGAGAGGCCACTGACCGAACAGGAGGAAAGGGCCCTGGAACTGGCTGGCGGGCCTGACGACCGGGAGGTTGCTGATGCAGAGGTCGGGGGCGGACTAGCAAGTGAGCCACCGACAGCCCGTCCCCATATCCCCCCTCCCCCATATTCCCCCTCTCCCATATCACCTGATCACTGCCTGCGTGTCTAACCATGCATGCTTCATTGTGTATCGCAGGAGCAAACGTCGAGGCACCCATCCCCGCAGATGCAGACCGCCCGCAGGATGCCCCTCGGAGGCCACGGGAGGCGGAGAGACCATGACCCTCCGGCATGCGACGCCCGCAGGATGCCCCTCGGAGGCCACGGGAGACGGAGAGACCCAGACCCTCCAGCATGCGACGCCCGCAGGATGCCCCTCGCTCTCCACGGGAGACGGAGAGACCCGGACCCTCCGGCATGCGATGCCCGCAGGATGCCCCTCGCACACCACGGGAGACGGAGAGACCTGGAGCAACAGGGAGACGACACCCCCGTCACGTGCGGGAGCGACGAGGCAGGCGTGTGCCACCCAGCGACGAGGGGGGCAGCCACAGGCCCCCGTCATATCCGAGCCAGGACACCACTACCAAGGACACCACTACCCAGGACACCACTACCCAGGACACCACTACCCAGGACACCCCTACCCGGGACAGCACTACTCAGGACACCCCTACCCGGGACAGCACTACCCAGGAAGACGAAATACCGGACAGTGACTCACAGTGGATGGGTGGAGACGAACCCCCACCCCAAAGTGCCATGGACTCAGAGTGGGACGAAGAGCACGACACAACGCCACTGCTGTCACCAACACCCTCCACCATCGCAGAAACACTCACCTCGATTGGGCACTTTAGTGATGAGGCGTCTGGTACACTCACTGGTGCGCACAACACAGCCGTCCCGGTACAGCAGGTGGAGGTAGGAGCAGCAGAGGGGCCGGGCGGTCGGAGGGCAGCCCAGCCCAAGCGAACATCTGCCGCCCAGATGGATCCCGGGTTCCTGGAGTTTCCACACCCACACATAGATCCGATGCAACCACCAACCCGGAGACGAGCGAAGAGGGTGACGGGCGGCTTGCGGCGGCTGCAGTCGCAGGTGGAAGAGTCCACCCCCGTCCAGGAGCTGGAAGTGGTGCCGGTCATGCGTGCCACCCAGGCCGACACCGCACGGGTGGCGTCCGCGGTGGAGGCAATGGGTGCGACGGTGTCAGACATGGGGAACGGTTTGCGAGGCCTGGGGCTTTCCGTGCAGGCGGGGTCTGTGGCCCAGGACATGGCTGCGCTCTCACAGGAGGCCATGAGCCAGTGCCAGCGCCAGATGGCAGAGGCGCTCAACACCATAGCCCAGTCTCAGCAGGCCATGGCCCAGTCTCTGCAGGCCATGGCCCAGTCTGTGCAGGCCATCGCTGAGGGCATCGGCGCCAGTGGCCATGTGCGAGCCGGCGTCACACTGTCACAGACAGGGTTTGCCAACCCCCTGGGCTCCATGGCTGCAAACCTGCAGACCCCTGTCGATACCAGCACGGGCCTCCAGGACTGGCAGAGCCAGATGTCGGGGGGGCGTCGGGTGGCCAGTCCGTTCGCATCCCCCACCCATGTAGAGGCCTGGGGGCCATCGGGCACCCCGAGGGAGGAGGAGGTGGTGTGGTCCGTCCCGGCTCCCCCTGTAGGGGAGGTTCCGGAACACCGCAACACCTCGGACTCCCCCCTCTTCCGTCCCAGGTGCATCGGGTGGGCAACGGGCAGGGCAGGCTGGCAGCTCGCCATCCCAGTCGCCCGGGCCGCAGCCTGGCCCATCTAGGCCAGGTCGCCCCAGGAAACGGCCGCCAAAGGGATCCAGTGTCAGAGGGCAGGAATCACAGGAGTCCACCTCCAGTTCTGCTGTACCGTCTGGGGAACCACGTAGACGTAGTCAAAGGGCCCGTAAGGCCAAACAATTAGACACTGAGTAAGTTGGCACGGGTGCAGGGCACAGATGAGTTTTAGGGGCTAGGGCACGTGCATGAACTCCTTTGGTTATTAAAGTCAATGTTACACCTACCGAAGCTGCCTTTGTGCTCTGTCCAAAGTGTGCGGGGGTGTCATGTACGTTGAGCGCAAGTGTGTGTGTGAGGGGTGATCTTACCTCAGCCCTAGGTGAGTCTGCCCCCTTCCCCCTGGGCCGCCATCAACATCCCCCGGGCAGAGGACGGGACCGTGCGCTGCAGTGTCACAGCCGCATGCAGGGATGGTCCGGGTGGATGGTGGTACTGTGGCCATAGGTCAGGCATAGTCCAACGATGTAGAGCCAGGAGCTCATCGCAGGGCGGGTTGTCATCATCCTCCATGGCCTGCGATAGACACGCGTCCACCCGCAACTGTGTGAGCCCGGCACGTTGTGCCGCAGGTGGATCGGCAATGGGGGGGGCTGGTGTGCATGCGAGTGGGGTGGGTGGGGTTGGGGAGGGGGGTGAGGGTGCTGGGTGGGTGGATGGGTGGGGGTGGTCGGCTGTTGCCATGGTGTGCGGTCTGTGGCCATACTACCCGATTCCCACGCCCATCTAGTCAGTGAAGCGGGCGTCTATCAGTCTGTCCCGTGCCCGCTGGGCCAGCCGGTAACGGTGGACAGCCACCCGCCTGTGTCTACCCCGTCTGCCCTGACCATTGCCCCCATCCCCCTCATCTGGGGAGGACTGCGCCTCTTCCTGCTGCTCCTCCACTCCGCCCTCCTCTGCCTGCGGCACATCGCCCCTCTGCTGGGCTATGTTGTGCAGGACGCAGCACACCACAATGATGCGGCCGACCCTATCTGACCGATACTGGAGGGCGCCCCCAGAGAGGTCCAGGCACCTGAAACGCATCTTCAGCACGCCAAAGCACCTCTCGATCACTCCCCTTGTCGCTACATGGGCATCATTGTAGCGGTTCTCCGCCTCATTGCGTGGCCTCCGTATAGGCGTCATCAACCACGATCGCAATGGGTAGCCCCTGTCGCCCAGCAACCAGCCCCTCAGCCGGGGATGGCGTCCCTCGTACATGCCGGGGATGGATGACCGCGACAACACGAATGAGTCGTGTACACTGCCTGGGTGACGGGCGCAGACGTGCAGGATCATCATGCGGTGGTCGCAGACCACCTGTACGTTCATCGAATAGGTCCCCTTCCTATTAGTGAACACGGCCCTGTTATCTGCAGGTGGCCGCATGGCGACGTGCATCCCATCGATCGCGCCCTGGACCATGGGGAACACGGCCACGGCAGAGAAGCCCACGGCCCGGGCATCTTGGCTGGCCCGGTCCACGGGGAAGCGGATGTAGCGGTGCGCCATGGCATATAGGGCATCTGTCACTGCCCGGATACACCGGTGCACCGATGTCTGCGATATGCCGGACAGGTCCCCACTCGGTGCCTGGAATGACCCCGTTGCATAAAAGTTCAGGGCCACCGTAACCTTGACGGACACGGGGAGAGGGTGTCCCCCGCCAGTGCCACGCGGTGACAGGTGTGCCAGCAGGTGGCAGATGTGTGCCACGGTTTCCCGGCTCATCCGGAGTCTCCTCCTGCATTCCCGGTCCGTGAGGTCCTGGTATGACTGCCGGGGCCGGTACACACGGGGCACCCTCGGGTGCCTCCGTTGCCGTGGGGCCGCGACGTCCTCCTCCCCCTCCTCGTCCTGTCGGTCAGGTGTCCCTCCAGCCTGGGCGGCTGCCGCCTGCCCCTCTGCGGCAGCCTGCGCCGCCTCTCTGGCACGCTCCTCCTCCTCCTCCTCCTCATCCAGGGCAACAGAGACATGAGCGGCTGCCACCACGGCGGCCAACATCGCTGGATGATCTGAAAACATGACGGCCTGGTGGGGGGGAGGGGAACGACGACATGTCATCATTGCCCATATCCCTTCCTCCCCCCAGCCAGGTGGCATGGACCGCATGGGTCCAACTGTTGGAGGTTGGCACCTGGCCAGGTGGACCAACTCACTTGCCCTCCTATCCCCCTCCTCGGCACGGACCCCCCCCCCAACCTCCACCCCAGCACGGACCCCCCCACCCAACCTCCACCCCAGCACGGACCCCCCCCCCAACCTCCACCCCGGCACGGACACCCCCCCCTACCTCACCCCGGCACGGACCCCCCCCCCCCCAACCTCCACGCCAGCACGGACCACCCCCAACCTCCACCCCAGCACGGACCCCCCCGCAACCTCCACTCCGGCACGGCACGGACCCCCCCCCAACCTCCACCCCGGCACGGACCCCCACCCAACCTCACCCCGGCACGGACCCCCCCCCCCCCAACCTCCACCCCAGCACAGACCCCCCCCAACCTCCACCCCGGCACGGACCCCCCCCAACCTCCACCCCGGCACGGACCCCCCCCACCCAACCTCCACCCCATCACGGACCCCCCCCAACCTCCACCCCGGCACGGACCCCCCCCAACCTCCACCCCGGCACGGACCCCCCCCAACCTCCACCCCAGCACGGACCCCCCCCAACCCCCACCCCGGCACGGACCCCCCCCCCCCCCAACCTCCACCCCAGCACGGACCCCCCCCAACCTCCACCCCAGCACGGACCCCCCCCTCCCCCCAACCTCCACCCCAGCACGGACCCCCCCCAACCTCCACCCCGGCACGGCACGGACCCCCCCCCCAACCTCCACCCCGGCACGGACACCACCCCCCCCAACCTCCACCCCAGCACGGACCCCCCCCAACCTCCACCCCGGCACGGCACGGACCCCCCCCCCAACCTCCACCCCGGCACGGACACCCCCCCCAACTCCACCCCAGCACGGACCCCCCCCAACCCCCAACCTCCACCCCGGCAGGGCACGGACCCCCCCCCCCCCCAACCTCCACCCCAGCACCGACCCCTCCCAACCCCCGACCTCCACCCCGGCACGGCACGGACCCCCCCCAACCTCCACCCCGGCACGGACCCCCTCCCGGCACTCCCCCGGAGCCCAGCCTACTCTAACCACCCCCCCCCCCCGCCGCACACACACACACACAAGCCGAGACACACCTCTCCTCACGCATTCAGACTGCGGCCACGCCATTGCCTGCCCAGAGCCTACCCCCCAGGCCGTCACTCACCTCCACGCTGGTCGGCGTGAGCCTGGAGCACCGGGTCATGCCGATGAAAAGGAGGTTTAATTTACGTCGACGTGAACGGTCATCACGTCGATGGGACTTCAGCCCATCCGGAAGGGAGAATATCGGCAGGCCGAAAATCGGCTGCCTTGCGCAGACCCATGACATTCTCCACGGCAGCGGCGCCATTAACGCCCCGCCGACTTTTCTCCCTTCGGAGACTTCGGCAACCGGCGGGGGCGGGATTCACGGCGGCCAACGGCCATTCTCCGACCCTCTGGGGGGTCGGAGAATGACGCCCGTGGATTGGGAGCTGTTATTTGAGCGCAAACCCACATCTGACGTGTGGGAGGATTTTAAAGACCAGGGGCGACATTCTCCGACCCCCCCGCTGGGTTGGAGAATCGCCGGGGGCTGGCGTGAATCCCGCCCCCGCCAGTTGCCGAAGTCTCCGGCACCGGATATTCGGCGGGGGCGGGAATCGGGCCGTGCCGGTTGGCGGGCCGCCCCGCTGGATTCTCCGGCCCGGATGGGCCGAAGTTCCGCCGATAAATTGCCTGTCCCGCCGGCGTGGATCAAACCACCTTTTGAACGGCGGGACAAGGCTGCGTGGGCGGGCTCCGGGGTCCTGTGGGGGGGGCGCGGGGCGATCTGACCCCGGGGGGTGCCCCCACGGTGGCCTGCCCCGCGATCGGGGCTCACCGATCCGCGGGCGGGCCTGTGCCGTGGGGGCACTCTTTCCCTTCCGCCTCCGCCACGGTCTCCACCATGGCGGAGGTGAAAGAGACTCCCTCCACTGCGCATGTGTGGGAAACTGTCAGCAGCCGCTGACGCTCCCGCGCATGCGCCGCCCGGAGATGTCATTTCCGCCAGCTGGCGGGGCAACAAAGGCCGTTTCCGCCAGTTGGCGTGGCGGAAATTCCTCCGCCGCCGGCCTAGCCCCTCAATGTTGGGGCTCGGCCCCCAAAGATGCGGAGCATTCCGCACCTTTGGGGCGGCGCGATGCCCGTCTTATTGGCGCCGTTTTGTGCGCCAGTCGGCGGACATCGCGCCGTTTCGGGAGAACTTCGCCCCAGTTGATTGAAGTGCAGGACAGGCATGTCCCCGCAAAAATGAAGGCTAGAAATGGCAGGATTTGGGAACCATGGATGACAAGTGAAATTGTAAGCTTAGTCAAAATGAAAAAGGAAGCATATGATTGGTCTAGGCATCTAAAAATTGACAAAGCCCTTGAGGAGTTTAGTGAAAGTAGGAAGGACTTAAACGTGGAATTATGAAGGCTAAAAGGGGCCAGTAAATGTCTTCAGCAAACATGGTCAAGGAGAATCCCAAGGCTTTTAATGCATCTATTACGAGCAAGAGGGTAGCAAGTGAAAGAGTAGGATACTCAAGGACAATGGAGGGAAGTTATGCATGGAAGTGGGTGAAATCCTTAATGAGCACTTTGTATCAGCATCCACCAGCGAGAAGAACATGACAAATGTTGAGGCCAGGGATAGGTGTGTGAACACTCTAGAGAACATCAAAGAGGAAGTATCCTAATTTGCATTAAGATAGACAAGTCCCCAGGGCCAGATAGGATCTATCCCAGGTTACTGTGGGAGGCAAGGGGAGAAATAGCCAGGGCCTTAACCAGTATCTTTGACTTCAGGCAAGGTTCCAGTGGACTGGAGAATAGCCAACGTTGTTCCCTTGTTTAAGAAAGGAAACAGGGATAATCCAGCAAATTATAGGCTGGTCAGCTAGACATCAGTGGTGGGAACGCTTTTGGAAAAGATACTGAGGGACTGAAGGACAGGATGTATGCACATCTGAAGGAAAATGGATTAGTTAATGATAGGCAGCATGGTTTTGTACGGTCAAGGTCATGTCTCACCAACTTGATTGAGTTTTGTGAAGAGGTGACAAAGAAAATTGATGAGGGAAGGGCTGTGGATGTAGTTTATATGGACTTTAATAAGGCATTTGACAAGATCCCGCATAGCAGACTAGTAAAAAAACTAAAGTCACATGGGATTCAGGTGGGCTGGCTAGATGGATACAGAACCAGCTTGGTTATAGAAGACAGAGAGTAGCGGTGAAAGGGTGTTTTTCTGAATGGAGATCTGTAGCTTGTGGTTTTTTGCAGGGATCAATGTTGGGACCTCTGTTGTTTGTAGTATATCTAAATGATTTGGAGGAAATTGTGGCTGGGCTGATTAGTAAATTTGCGGATGACATGAAGATTGGCAGAGTTGCTGATAGTGCCGAGGATTGTCAGAGAATACAACAGGATATGGATAGATTGGACTCTTGGGCACAGAAATGGCAGTTTAATCCGGACAAATGTGAGGTGCTGCATTTTGGAGGATCAAATCTAGGTATGCATTATACTGTAAATAATAATAATAATCTTTATTATTGTCACAAGTAGACTTACATTAACACTGCAATGAAGTTACTGTGAAAAGCCCCCAGTTGCCACATTCCAGCGCTGTTCGGGTACACTGAGGGAGAATTCAGAATGTCCAAATTCGCGAACAGCACGTTTTTTGGGACTTGTGGGAGTAAACCGGATCACCCGGAGGAAACCCACGCAGACACGGGGAGAACATGCAGACTCCACGCAGGCAGTGTCCCAAACCGGGAATTGAACCTGGGATCCTGGAGCTGTGAAGCAACAGTGCAATGACAGAACACTTAGGAACATTAACATACCAAGGGATCTGGGCGTGCAGGTCCATAGTTCCCTAAAAGTGGCAACACAGGTGGCCAAAGTGATTAAGATGGCATATGGCATGCTTGCCTTCATCAGGCAGAGCATTGAGTATTGGAGTTGGGAAATCATGTTGCAGCTACATAAAACCTGGGTTCGGCTGCATTTGGAGTATTGTGTGCAGTTCTGGTCACCACATTATCAGAAGGATGTGGAAGCTTTGGAGAGAGTGCAAAGAGTGTTCACCAGGATGTTGCCTGGTCTCGAGGGTGTTGGCTATTTGGAGAGATTGAATAAACTAGGACTGTTTTCACTGGAAAGATGAAGGCTGAGGAGGGACCTGATAGACGTCTACAATATTATGAGAGGCATAGACGGAGGCTTTTTCCAAGAGTGGAAGTGTCAATTACAAGGAGGCACAGGTTCAAGGTGAGAGGGGGAAAGTTTAAAGAAGATGTGCGGGGTACATTTTTCACGCAGAGAGTGGTGTGTGCCTGGAATGTGCTGCCAGAGGATGTGGTGGAAGCAGGTACATTAGCAACATTTAAGAGGCATCTGGATGGATACATAAATAGGGAGGAAATAGAGGGATAGGGACCGAGTAATGGCTGAAGGTTTTTTTAAAATTAGGGCGTCATGATCGGCACAGGCTTGGAGGGCCGAAGGGCCTGTTCCTGTGCTGTACTTTTCTTTGTTCTTTGTTCTTAACTTCCCCAGCCAGTTGTTGATGACAGTCCTTCAGCTCAGGCACCACGATGCAACTGATGTTGATTGCCGACAGCACGCGGCCGCCTGGTGGGGAGGGGAAGCTCTCTGCTGCCATTTTGTCTCCCGTCGAAACTTGAAATGCCCCGAGTCCAAGGAACACACCCGGCCCCCCCTCTTCCCTGTTTTCATTATCCTTGAGCTTGTTCTGTGGCCCTATTAATCCCGCAGCAATCTTTTTTTTTTTTGCCTCTCACGTTGGCGCCGCTGTGCCGTGAAGTTCGGGGTTAGTGCGGAGAGTCTCCGAGTAGGTGCTTCTCCTTCACAACTGCTAACTGAAGCCCAGTAGAGTGAATACAAGGACAGAATTAGCAAAGCTACAATCCTGGCCTGGAGTCCCACCCGTGGGAGTGCAGGAAACAGAATGAGATGCAATGGTCTCCATGTCCAATTCATGACTTAAAATTTGTAGTTTTCATGACAACGTCTTTAAATTTCTTCTATCACACTGAGCAGAAAAGAGTTAATAAAATCAAAAATCCATGAGGACAGATTGGAAATGGCTTTAAACTTTGTCAATTGGTCACATCCACCTTGCACTCTAGTTCAGTCATTTCCAAAGTCAGGGTTGCGGCCCGCGGGTGTGTCTCGGGTGGGTGTCGGGAGGGTCGCGGAGCCATCCATTGCGGAAATTAATGCGCAATGGCTGCAGCAGCCGGCTTTTAAAATTGCCGGCTGCGACCGGCTTTAAAAATAACAGCCTCGACCGGAGTTCAGAATGCGGGCGCGCTAATGTCTGGAGTCCAGCCAGAAACAGAGCCTCCTCTTGACATCAGCGCGCTGACCCAGGAGAAGATTTTTCTTCTAATTCAATGCAGTGTTCCTGCTTGAAGCGACGGCAGAGAACAGGTCACGCGCCCCGAACACTGACATCGCGTGCTCTGGGCACAATTGTGATTCCTCCGTTTTGTCAGCAGCAAACAAGCAAATGGATAATTTTGTAATAAGGAAGAGAGGGCCAAAGACACAAACAGGCCTGGATCTCAGAACTAAACCTGCTGGAGTGAGAGGCTCAGGAGAATCCACAGCAGGACAGAGCAGTGCTGGTGTGAGCTGTTCAGGAGAGTCCATAGCAGGAGAAAGCAGTGCTGGTGTGAGCTCCAGGACCTCTGATGAACAACCCATACAGAAATGTAACATTGGATGACAAAACAACTGAGATCATGAGGACCAAGCAGGCTCACCTGTCGCATTAAAGGCAAGCGAAAATGGTGGGTTATGAAGGTTGGCTGGTTGATAAAAATGGTCCCCCGGGAAGACAGTTTGAAAAACACTGCTCCAGTTGAATGAGGCAATATGGTGTAAAACCTAGCCTTATTGAATTTACCATTAAACGTGCTGCCGTACGAAAGCTCGTCTTAACAAACCACGTGGTGATGTTTTCAGAGCAAGCTGATCCTGTCCATACAAAGAATTGAGCCCTCCAAAGCCTCCTCAGGGTCGTAAGGTTGACTCAGGTGACTTACAAAGCACAAAGTTTATTTTTACATTCTTAATAAAACACCACAATTTAATTGCTAAATAAATCATATTCAGGCTTTGAAAACAGAGCTGTGTGAAAAATTATGAAGAATCCAATGAAAAGTATAGCTGGTTGTAGCTTGAAGGGAAACAGACAAAACATCAAGGGAATTAGATTAAATCACTTGGGCTTTGAATCAAGTCTAGACTGCTCTTTCACTCTGTATTGATGATATAAAGGGGGCACATGAGTTTGCATCATTTGTATTGCAACTTCTTTAATTTCTTCTCTCACACTGAACAGGTCAGGGTAAAAAAAATCAAAAATGCATGTGGACAGGTTGGAAGGAGCTTCAAACCTTGTAAGTCCACTTTTTTTTAACCCTTTGAGGACTACTTTGGTATTTTAGCTACAAAACCTAAAGTTCATCTTGGGCGGATTCTCCGATCCTGGGGCTAACTATTGACAGTGTCGTAACGCCGGAGCGTTTTACGACGGCGTCATCTGGCCCCGAGGATCAGCGATTCTGCGCCACACAGGGGGCCAGCACGGCATTGGAGAGCCTCATGCTGCTCCAGCTGCCGATACGGGCGTCAGCACGGGCGGCGCAGGCCGTGCAGGCGCGTCATGGCCGGTGCGAGTTCACGCATGCGCGTGGGTTGCCTTCTCCGCGCGGCCCTGATGCAAAATGGCGGAGACCTACAGGGGCTCGGCGCGGAGGAACATAGGTCCCCACCAGATAAGCCCGCCTGCCGATCGGTAAGCCCCGATCGAGGGCCAGGCCACCCTGGAGGCCACCCTCCCCCCCCCCAGGGTTGGATCCCCCCTCCCCCCACCAGGCCTCCCCCCGCAGCATGAACGGCGAGGTCCCGCAGAGTAGTACCACACGAGAACGACGCCGGCGGAATTCGGCCAAACTCGGCGGGCACTCGGCCCATCGCGTGGGGAGAATCGCCGGGGAAGACCGCGTTGTGGGGCCCCCAACCGCGCCGGCACCATTGGCGCCGCTCCTCCGGTTGCGGAGAATTGGTGTGGACCTGCGTCAGATCGGCATCGCGTGATTCGCGCCTCCCCCCCCCCCCCCCCCCCCGGCGATTCTCCGATCCGGTGCGGGATCGAAGAATCCCGCCCCATGTGTTTGAGTTTGGAAAATATTGTGAGTGTAGTAAATCTAAGTGAGAAATTATTCCATTTTATTGCATTCACATTTCGATTTGAGGTATTGAAGCATAGCTTGAATGTTATTAAATCAGAATAACATAAAATATTTTTTCACAGACATGTATTGTGGAGAGTATGATACTGAGTATTTCATGTGTGGAACTAGTGAAATACACAGTGTGTGATGATAATCAAAGAATCTTTAAAGGTCAGTCAGAAACTTCACAGAGCGCTTTGACTTTGGTTCTCTGAAATAGTGTTTGATGTGTATAAAAACTTTAAAAGCATTAGTCATGGAATTTAATCAATAGCATCTCACCACACTTTATTTTATCTATTATGGTGCCATATCACGTATGGGCAGTAGTGTTTTTGATCTTCTGGGAAGCTGGATGCTGTAGCGGAGTTCACCAAGTATCGGCTCCTAATGCACCTTCCAACAATTTTATGGGAAGATGGTGGCAAAATGGCAATGTCACAAGACTACCTAGCCAAAGACCCAGCCTAATACCCTAGGAACATGGGTTCAAATGGGTTCAAGCTGGTGGGATTTAAATTCAATTAATACAACCTGTAATTGATGATCATCAAGTTATCACTGATTATTGTAAAAACCCATCTGGTTCACAAAAAGCAGCGTGAGGCTCTCCAGTGCCATGCTGGCCCCCTGTGCGGCGCAGAATCGCTGATCCTAGCCAATCTGGCCTACACGTGTCCAGACTCAAAAGCATTATGGTTGACCCTTAACTGCTCTCTGAAATGGCCTAGTAAGTCACTCAGTTCAGGGGTAATTAGAGATGGGGAACAAATGTTGGCCTTGCCAACGATAAAACTTCCATTTGGGTGGAACTTGGGGCAGTTAGCCTCAAAGATAGAAACTTTGTTACAGTCTAATTGAGCTGAAGTATGGAAATTAGAGCTTGCTATCTCTGACACTGGAATTACACTGCGCTATAGTCATACCTAGATGACATTCATCCCAGGGCCGCTAGCTGGTGTCACAAGGACAGTGAAGATTTTGAGCTTTGTAGATAGTTTTATCTCCAAGCCTGTAGTAAGAAGAAATAAAGAATTTGCATTTACGCAGAGTCTTCCATTGGCTTTGGACATCTGAAAGAGTTTCACAGTCAATTAATTACTTTTGAAATATAGGGGATGATTCTCTGCACCCGCCCCTGAAATTTGTAATCCCAATCAGGTGGTGAATGCCGCGCCATTCCAAAAATAGGATTGGCACTGGGTGGCAGACCAATCTCGTGTCTCTCATCTCGCCCTGTTGGCCATAACGGGATTCCCGCCCTGCGCAATGTGAACATGCAAACAGCTCACATGCATTCATCTGGAAGCCACCTCACCCCCGTTCTGTACCGACGCACCCACCACCCCCCCGCCCCTCCCTCAATAGGAACTCCACCGGGCTGGCTTTGGTACAAGTACTGACCAGCGCTGTCCTCGCACGATGGACTGTGAGGGCTGGGGTCAAGGGGGTTAGGTTATTCTTCCTCCTGTGCTCCTCTGTCACTGCCACACTGCAGAGGGAGGGTTCCCCCAACGTCCTGGGGGTTCGAGCAGTGGGTGAGGGGTTGATCACGGCACCCTCCCCCAGGAAGGGGGGGGGGGGTGCTGGTGGGGTCCTGTGTCTGGTCTGCACCTTCTGGCCCTGAGCAACCTGAAGATCATTCTTGACATGGTGATCTCAGGCAACTCTCTGTTCAAAATGATCACCCTTGTGTGACCTGTTTAAACTCTGAAGTAACCTTCTTACTCTGAACTATTCTGCCTAACAGCTGATGAGCAGATCAGGATAGTTCATTGAAGATTCAAGCCAGGAAGACTCAAGAACATTCCTTTCCATCACATCTGCTCCCTCAGTGCCACACTTTTAACACTGTTGCTTTTTGAAGTGGCTGAACCTTCCAAGAAAGTTCACAACACTTGAAAAGCTTTCAAATCCCCTAAGATCCTTTGGAATGCTTTGCATGCATTCAATTTCACAGTGCAGTGCTGTTAACTATCTTTGATTGACAGCTTAAAGTTTTAAACACACAGGCAGGTTTGTTTATATATCTTTCCCTTTATGTTTGAATGCATCTGAAGTACTCCCCATTGACATCCTTGTTGTGATTGACAACTGCAGGCCACGTCAAAAATGCTAAGTGCTTTCTGAGGTTAATGAGGAAGTGAAAGCAATTAGCATTTTGGTGGAATTTGAACCCGGGACCTAGAGCATTCCCCTGGTTCTTTTGATTACGGGTCCAGTGGCAATACCACTATACCACTGCCTCCCCGCACTGCTCCCCCTCTCTTGGGGGGGGACGGGGGTGGGGGCCTCTCCCTGGACGCTGGGATGGGGTGCTCATTTAAAATGGTGGCCTAAGATTGGTAAGTGCAGGCTGGCCAGCGTGCTCGCCGCGATGCATAATTCAGCATAGTAAAGGTACGAGAACCTCATCTCAGCGATGCTCATTGTGCCAGTGGGAACGTCTTTAGTTTTCCCACTGGCGGGAGCATTTAATCCCAAAACCGTAGATTCATGCCCAAAGTCACTGTTGTAATGGGGGAAACACAGGAGCAAATTTGTGCACAGTGGGGTCTCAATAATACCAATTAGATACTGACCAGATTATCTATTTTTAGTAATGTTGGTTGAAGGATCAAAACTAGTTCGGACTCTGTGGTCAACTGCACTAATCGTCTTTGAACTGTTCCATGAAATATTTTATGTTCACCTGGGAGAACAGACAGGACCTTGACTTAATGCCTCAGTTGAAATCCACCACCTTTGAGAATGCAGCACTCCTTCAGTACTGCGCCAAAGTGTCAACCTAGGTTATAATGGGACCTGATCCCACAATTTTCTGATTCACACGTTAGATCACACCTGGAATACTGTGAACAGTTTTGGTCCCCTTATCTAAGGAAAGATATACTGACATTGGAGGCAGTCCAGAGAAGGTTCACGAGGTTGATCTCGGGTATGGAGAGATTTTCTTATGAGGAGACTTTGAGTAGATTGGACCTGTACTCATTGGAGTTCAGAAGAATGCGAGGTGATCTTATTGAGACTTATAGGATTCTCAGGGGGCTTGACAGGGTGGGAGATTCTGGAATCAGAGTGCATAATATCAGAGTAAGGGTCGCCCAAGACAGAAATGAGGAGGAATGTCTTTTCTCAGAGGATAGTAAATCTGTGGAATTCTTTATCGCAGAGAACTGAAGAGGTTGGATCACCAACTGTGTTCAAGGCTGAGAAAATACGATCTTTGATCAGTAAGGGAATCAAGGGTTATGGAGATAAGGTGGGAAAATGGAGTTGAGGATTATCGTATTAGATCAGTCATGATCTCACTGAATGGCAAAGCAGACTCGACGGGTTGAATGGCCTACTTCTGCTCCTACGTCTTCTGATCTTATGGTCTCTTATGCTCCTCAAGCCTGCTACACCATTCAATAAATTGCTGATCTGATGGTAACCTCGACTCCACTTTCCTGTCTGCACCCTTGACAACCTTGTCTAATCTCTGCCTCAAATATATTCAATGAAGCAGCCAAAGAAGACATTCCTCCTCATCTCCGTTTTAAATGGGACATCCATTTGGCTGGATTCTCCGGACGCCAACGCCAAAATCGCGTTCAGCGACAGGCTGGAGAATCCAAGTTTACGACAGATTCGGGGGCGGGGGGTGCTTTCGCGATGCTCCGTCCCCCCCCAAAGCAGTGTACTCGGAGAGTACACTGCGCCACGTATCGACGGCCTCAGGTCCGCCCCCGACCGACCGAGTTCCCGACGCTGTGGACATCAGCAGCTCTGGAAATCTGTGCGGTGCTTTCCAAATTGTGGCCCAGAAGTCTGACCACTAACATTTTCCAATGAGGTGCGTGTCTCTGCACTGGCGGAGGGTGGTGATGGCAGCTGTGACACGTCGATCGTGGCATCGACAGAGCTCTCCTCCAAGGTGTTGTTCTGGGAGGCAAGAGAGGTGGCCACCCGGATGGGCTAGCGCCATCGGCGGGAGGACCTGCAGGAGAATGGATATTTGGTCAGTGAGAGGGATGGGTCAGTCAGTGAGGCAAGAACAACTTACGTTTGACAGGTCCTCTGGGAGGGGCACAGTTGATCCTCACCTCTGCAACTTCTGTGAAGACAATGTCACTTTAAGAAATGTTTGATCTGTTCAAGTTACTGCAGTGATGTCAGAGTGTGGGTGGAGCTGGGCTCTAGCTCTGCTTTTTAGTTTCACTTTGAGAAAAGCTTGCGTATGTCGGTATGTTCTCAGAAGTGAATTTAAACCTGATATGCTTCTGTTAAAAGGGTTTTTTTGTCATATGGATGTTAAAAGGAAAGTTTAAGGATTACTTAGTGTTGTATTCATTGGGGGTTATATTTGAATTGATGGTTGCTAAGATGTTCACTGTGTTTTAAAAAGGTTAACTTGAGTTCATAGAATAAACATTGTTTTGCTTTAAAAAATACTTTTCAATCTTTGCTGTACCACACCTGTAGAGTGGGCCGTGTGCTCCCCATACCACAGTCTATTAAACGTTGTGGGTCAGGTGAACTCCATGATACATTTTGGGTTCTCTAAAGCCTGGCCCATAACAAATTGGGGGCTCGAGGGGGATAAAAGTCTATCTATTGGATTGGCTTAGTGAACTTAAAGATAGTGAGGGGTGAGCATATTGTGGTTGCTTTCCAGGTGTGTTCTTTCAGTTTAAGTAGGGAGTGTTTTGTGGAGAATGGCTCTTTCGGAGGCTCTGAAGTTTTTGAGGATGGAGACGGTCACACGCAGTACCTTACGGACAGAGACTAAAAGCAGACTGTTAGATTTGGCAAAAACATTGCAGTTAGCATTACCTGCCAAAATGTGAAAATTTGAAGTAATTATGGTGGTGGCAAAGCATTTAAAATTGCCTGAGATACAGTCTGACTCATTGGAAATGGCAAAAATTCAATTACAAATTAAACAAATGGAACATGAAAAAGAACTAAAACAGCTTGAATACGAAAGAGAGAGAGAGGAAAAAGAAAGAGACAGAGGACAAAGAAAGAGAGAAAGTTTGAACTTCGGGAAATGGCCATGAAACATGAGTCAGTTAAGATTGGCGGATTTAAAGGGAAACTTACAGTTTGAGGACAGTAATGAGGATAAAGAGAAAGAGCGTCAAAGTCGAAGGCTTGATGTGGATCTATTTAAATATGTCCAAGCATTTCCAAGGTTTGACGAGAAGGAGGTAGAAGCCTTTTTCATTTCATTTGAGAAGGTGGCTAAACAAATGAAATGGCCACAGGACATGTGGGTATTACAGATTCAAACAAAGCTGGTAGGTAGGGCTAGTGAAGTGTTTGCTTCACGACCGGAGGAGGTATATGGGACGTATGAGTAGGTGAAAAAATTCATCTTAGGCGCTTATGAAGCTTTCAGGCAAAGGTTTAGAAATTTAAGAAAATAATTTGGTTAAACATACATGGAGTTTGAAAGGATCATGGAGTTTGAAAGGATCAAACAGTGTAATTTTGATAGGTGGATAAGGGCTTTGAAAATAGACCAAACATATGAAGCTCTTAGAGATATTATACTTTTGGAGGAGTTTAAAAATTCAATTCCTGATGTAGTGAGAAACCATGTGGAAGAGCAGAGGGTTAAAACTGCAAGATTAGCAGCAGAAATGGCAGATGATTATGAATTAGTTCATAAATCAATGCTTGGTTTCTAACATCAGTTTCAGCCTGTAAGGGATAGAAACTGGGGACATGAGAAATACTCAAGTGGTACAGGCAAAGGTGATCTGATGGGAGATAATAAGGAGAGTGTACCTCAGATTCAAATGGAAATCCCGGAGGGTGGAAGAGACATAAAAAGCTTAAAATGTTTTCACTGTAATAAACTAGGCCATGTAAAGTCACAGTGTTGATGGTGGAAGAAAAGCACTGGGAAGGCTGATGTGGTAAAACAGGATAAGACAGTGGGGTTTGTTAAAGTGGTAAAGGAAAGCCCAAGTGAAGCGAAGGAGGTGCAAAAGATTGTACAGCCTGATCAAGAGGTTATTGATTAGAAGGTGCCAGATCTCTTTAAAGAATTTACTTGTGTGGGTAAAGTTTACTCATGTGCATCAAGAGGAGCAGGTAAAGAAGTCACAATGTTCATAGATTTCATAGAATTTACAGTGCAGAAGGAGGCCATTCGGCCCATCGAGTCTGCACCGGCTCTTGGAAAGAGCACCCTACCCAAGCCCACACCTCCACCCTATCCCCATAACCCAGTAACCCCACCTAACACTAAGGGCAATTTTGGACACTAAGGACAATTTAACATGGCCAATCCACCTAACCTGCACATCTTTGGACTGTGGGAGGAAACCGGAGCACCCGGAGGAAACCCACGCACACACGGGGAGGACGTGCAGACTCCGCACAGACAGTGACCCAAGCCGGAATCGAACCTGGGACCCTGGAGCTGTGAAGCAATTGTGCTATCCACTATGCTACCGTGCTGCCCCGTTAAGAGATACGGGGGCTAGTCAATCTTTAATGGTAAGAAATGAGGAGTGATGTAGTTTGGGAAGAATGTTGCCAAAAAAGGTGGTAATATGTGGAATTCAGGGTGAGAGGAGTAGTGTTCCATTATATAAGGTAAGGTTGGAAAGTCTAGTGAAGAGTGATGAAGTGGTAGTCAGAGTAATAGAGAAACTATCTTGTCCAGGAATACAGTTTATCTTGGGTAATGATATAGCTGGATCGCAGGTGGGAGTGATGCCTATTGTGGTTGATAAGCCACTGGAAAATCGGACAGCTGAAGTGTTGAAGGACGAATATTCTGGGATTTTTCCGGATTGTGTAGTAACAAGGTCAGCACGGTAGCATAGCGGTTAGCGCAATTGCTTCACAGCTCCAGGGTCCCAGGTTCGATTCCCGGCTGGGTCACTGTCTGTGCGGAGTCTGCACGTTCTCCCCGTGTGTGCGTGGGTTTCCTTCGGGTGCTCCGGTTTCCTCCCACAGTCCAAAGATGTGCAGGTTAGGTGGATTGGCCATGCTAAATTGCCCTTAGTGTCCAAAATTGCCCTTAGTGTTGGTTGAGTGGGGTTACTGGGTTATGGGGATAGGGTGGTGTGGGCTTGGGTAGGGTGCTCTTTCCAAGAGCCGGTGCAGACTCGATGGGCCGAATGGCCTCCTTCTGCATTGTAAATTCTATGAAATTCTAAGGTCGCTACCGGAGGAGGTATCTGGGACAAGGTTAAGACAAGAGAAGAAATCAAAGAGTGAAGATGAAGTGGAAGTGCAATTATCAGAAACGATTTTTGATCAGATGGTTGAAAAAGAACAAGAACAGGTGGAGGATGAGGTGGATATTTTTAGTTCAGGAAAATTGGCGGAGTTACAACAGAAAGATATAGAAATAAAACGGATGCATCAGAAAGCACATACGGAAGTGGAATTTGAGTGTATACCAGAGTGTTATTACCGTAAAAGTGATGTCTTGATGAGAAAATGGAGACCTTTACATATGCAGGCAGATGGAAAGTGGGCAGAAGTTCATCAAGTAGTATTGCCGGTAGGATATAGAAAGGAGGTGTTGCGAGTTGCACATGAGGTGCCAGTGGGAGTTCATTTGGGAATAAGGAAAACTCAAGCTAAAATACAAAAACATTTTCATTGGCCTGGACTACATAAAGATGTAGTTAAATTTTGTCACACATGTCAAGTGATAGGGAAACCTCAAGCAGTGATAAAACCAGCGCCCTTAATAACATTCCAGCATTTGAGGGACCTTTTACAAGGATCCTAATTGATTACGTAGCAACGCTTCCAAAAACGAAAAGTGGGACTCAATATCTTTTGACTATAATGGATGTGTCTACTAGGTTTCGAGAGGCCATTCCAGTATGTAATATTACAGCTAAAAATATTGTGGAGGAGTTACTTAAATTCTTTACTGGAGATGAACTACCCACAGAAATACAATCGGATCAAGGATCAAATTTTACCGCAATGTTATTCAAAGAAGATTTTTTTTTTCGTTTTTTTTTTGCACTGAGTGCTGAATTTGGTGCATTTGAGTGCGATAGTGAAAGTTTGGTGACCGAGGGAGTATAAGGCTTCATTTTTATCTAAAGTTTAGTCTTTCTTTTATTTAGTTAATTAACTTAAAAGTTGCTGTTTGGTTTAGAAGAAGGTGAATTTTCAATAAGCTTTAAACCGGCTTCTACTTGTAGGCACTTGCAGCTGGAGCTTGTTAATTAGTTAATTGGATTAGGCCAGTTTTCAGAGGCTAGATGTACAGTATAAAAGTGATCCCAATGTCTGCACTTGAGTGCTGAATTTGGTGCATTTGAGTGCTATAGTAAGAGTTTGGTGACCGAGGGAGTGCTGAATTTGGTGCATTTGAGTGCTATAGTAAGAGTTTGGTGACCGAGGGAGTTAGGTGAGGAGGGAGTAAGGTGCTCCTTTCATTTTGTTTCCGACATTTCCGCAAAGAGTGAGAAGAGAGCCAGGAGTTTACAGAAGGTGTAGCTGACTGGGAGCAGGGTCGGAGGGCGGAGATCTAGTTAGTCCACAGGGCAGCTATATTCTGTCAGGTAAGAAGGGATGGAGGCTAGGCCAGTTGCATGCTCCTCCTGTAGGATGTGGGTGGTGAGGGATACCACCGGTGTCCCCACTGACTATACCTGCGGGAAGTGCACCCAACTTCAGCTCCTCAAAGACCGTGTTAGGGAACTGGAGCTGAAGCTGGATGAACTTCAGATCATCCGGGAGGCAGAGGGGGTGATTGAGAAGAGTTACAAGGAGGTAACCACACCCAAGGTACAGGACAGGAATAGCTGGGTTACAGTCAGGGGGAAAAAAACAAACAGTCAGAAAGTGCAGGGATCCCTCGTGGCCGTTCCCCTTCAAAACAAGTATACCATTTTGGATGCTGTTGGGGGGGATGACCTACCGGGGGAAGGCCCTAGCGGCCAGGTCTCTGGCACTGAGTCTGGCTCTGGGGCTCAGAAGGGAAGGGGGGAGAATAGAAAAGCAATAGTTGTAGGAGATTCAATGGTTAGGGGAATAGATAGGAGATTCTGTGGTCGCGAGCGAGACTCCCGGAAGGTATGTTGCCTCCCGGGTGCCAGGGCCAGGGATGTCTCGGATCGTGTCTTCAGGATCCTTAAGGGGGAGGGTGAGCAGCCAGAAGTCGTGGTGCACATTGGTACCAACGGCATAGGTAGGAAAAGGGGTGTGGAGGTAATAAACAAGTTTAGGGAGTTAGGCTGGAAGTTAAAAGCCAGGACAGACAGAGTTGTCATCTCTGGTTTGTTGCCGGTGCCACGTGATAGCGAGGCTATGAATAGGGAGAGAGTGCAGTTGAACACGTGGCTGCAGGAATGGTGTAGGAGGGAGGGCTTCAGGTATTTGGATAATTGGAGCGCATTCTGGGGAAGGTGGGACCTGTACAAGCAGGACGGGTTGCATCTGAACCAGAGGGGCACCAATATCCTGGGAGGGAGGTTTTCTAGTACTCTTCGGGAGGGTTTAAACTAATTTGGCAGGGGAATGGGAACCGGATTTGTAGTCCAGCAACTAAGGTAGCCGATATTCAGGACGCCAAAGCGTGTAATGAGGCAGTGGGGAAGGGAACACTGACAAAGGAGAGTACTTGCAGGCACGGAGAGGGGTTGAAGTGTGTATACTTCAACGCAAGAAGCATCAGGAATAAGGTGGGTGAACTTAAGGCATGGATCGGTACTTGGGACTACGATGTGGTGGCCATCACGGAAACTTGGATAGAAGAGGGGCAGAAATGGTTGTTGGAGGTCCCTGGTTATAGATGTTTCAATAAGATTAGGGAGGGTGGTAAAAGAGGTGGGGGGGTGGCATTATTAATTAGAGATAGTATAACAGCTGCAGAAAGGCAGTTCGAGGAGTATCAGCCTACTGAGGTAGTATGGGTTGAAGTCAGAAATAGGAAAGGAGCAGTCACCTTGTTAGGAGTTTTCTATAGGCCCCCCAATAGTAGCAGAGATGTGGAGGAACAGATTGGGAAACAGATTTTGGAAAGGTGCAGAAGTCATAGGGTAGTAGTCATGGGCGACTTTAACTTCCCAAATATTGAGTGGAAACTCTTTAGATCAAATAGTTTGGATGGGGTGGTGTTTGTGCAGTGTGTCCAGGAAGCTTTTCTAACGCAGTATGTAGATTGTCCGACCAGAGGAGGGGCAATATTGGATTTAGTACTGGGTAATGAGCCAGGGCAAGTGATAGATTTGTTAGTGGGGGAGCATTTTGGAGATAGTGACCACAATTCTGTGACTTTCACTTTAGTAATGGAGAGGGATAGGTACGTGCAACAGGGCAAGGTTTACAATTGGGGGAAGGGTAAATACGATGTTGTCAGACAAGAATTGAAGTGCATAAGTTGGGAACATAGGCTGGCAGGGAAGGACACAAGTGAAATGTGGAACTTGTTCAAGGAACAGGTGCTACGTGTCCTTGATATGTATGTCCCTGTCAGGCAGGGAAGAGATGGTCAAGTGAGGGAACCATGGTTGACAAGAGAGGTTGAATGTCTTGTTAAGAGGAAAAAGGTGACTTATGTAAGGCTGAGGAAACAAGGTTCAGACAGGGCATTGGAGGGATACAAGATAGCCAGGAGGGAACTGAAGAAAGGGATTAGGAGAGCTAAGAGAGGGCATGAACAATCTTTGGCGGGTAGGATCAAGGAAAACCCCAAGGCCTTTTATACATATGTGAGAAATATGAGAATGACTAGAGCGAGGGTAGGTCCGATCAAGGACAGTAGCGGGAGATTGTGTATTGAGCCTGAAGAGATAAGAGAGGTCTTGAATGAGTACTTTTCTTCTGTATTTACAAATGAGAGGGGCGATATTGTTGGAGAGGACAGTGTGAAACAGATTGGTAAGCTCGAGGAAATACTTGTTCGGAAGGAAGATGTATTGGGCATTTTGAAAAACTTGAGGATAGACAAGTCCCCCGGGCCTGACGGGATATATCCAAGGATTCTATGGGAAGCAAGAGATGAAATTGCAGAGCCGTTGGCAATGATCTTTTCGTCCTCACTGTCAACAGGGGTGGTACCAGGGGATTGGAGAGTGGCGAATGTCGTGCCCCTGTTCAAAAAAGGGACTAGGGATAACCCTGGGAATTACAGGCCAGTTAGTCTTACTTCGGTGGTAGGCAAAGTAATGGAAAGGGTACTGAAGGATAGGATTTCTGAGCATCTGGAAAGACACTGCTTGATTAGGGATAGTCAGCACGGATTTGTGAGGGGTAGGTCTTGCCTTACAAATCTTATTGAATTCTTTGAGGAGGTGACCAAGCATGTGGATGAAGGTAAAGCAGTGGATGTAGTGTACATGGATTTTAGTAAGGCATTTGATAAAGTTCCCCATGGTAGGCTTATGCAGAAAGTAAGGAGGCATGGGATAGTGGGAAATTTGGCCAGTTGGATAACGAACTGGCTAACCGGTAGAAGTCAGAGAGTGGTGGTGGATGGCAAATATTCAGCCTGGATCCCAGTTACCAGTGGCGTACCGCAGGGATCAGTTCTGGGTCCTCTGCTGTTTGTGATTTTCATTAATGACTTGGATGAGGGAGTTGAAGGGTGGGTCAGTAAATTTGCAGACGATACGAAGATTGGTGGAGTTGTGGATAGTAAGGAGGGCTGTTGTCGACTGCAAAGAGACATAGATAGGATGCAGAGCTGGGCTGAGAAGTGGCAGATGGAGTTTAACCCTGAAAAGTGTGAGGTTGTCCATTTTGGAAGGACAAATATGAATGCGGAATACAGGGTTAACGGTAGAGTTCTTGGCAATGTGGAGGAGCAGAGAGATCTTGGGGTCTATGTTCATACATCTTTGAAAGTTGCCACTCAAGTGGATAGAGCTGTGAAGAAGGCCTATGGTGTGCTCGCGTTCATTAACAGAGGGATTGAATTTAAGAGCCGTGAGGTGATGATGCAACTGTACAAAACTTTGGTAAGGCCACATTTGGAGTACTGTGTACAGTTCTGGTCGCCTCATTTTAGGAAGGATGTGGAAGCTTTGGAAAAGGTGCAAAGAAGATTTACCAGGATGTTGCCTGGAATGGAGAGTAGGTCTTACGAGGAAAGGTTGAGGGTGCTAGGCCTTTTCTCATTAGAACGGAGAAGGATGAGGGGCGACTTGATAGAGGTTTACAAGATGATCAGGGGAATAGATAGAGTAGACAGTCAGAGACTTTTTCCCCGGGTGGAACAAACCATTACAAGGGGACATAAATTTAAGGTGAAAGGTGGAAGATATAGGAGGGATATCAGAGGTAGGTTCTTTACCCAGAGAGTAGTGGGGGCATGGAATGCACTGCCTGTGGAAGTAGTTGAGTCGGAAACATTAGGGACTTTCAAGCAGCTATTGGATAGGTACATGGATTACGGTTAAATGATATAGTGTAGATTTATTTGTTCTCAAGGGCAGCACGGTAGCATTGTGGATAGCACAATTGCTTCACAGCTCCAGGATCCCAGGTTCGATTCCGGCTTGGGTCACTGTCTGTGCGGAGTCTGCACGTCCTCCCCGTGTCTGCGTGGGTTTCCTCCGGGTGCTCCGGTTTCCTCCCACAATCCAAAGATGTGCGGGTTAGGTGAATTGGCCAATGATAAATTGCCCTTAATGTCCAAATTGCCCTTGGTGTTGGGTGAAGGTGTTGAGTTTGGGTAGGGTGCTCTTTCCAAGAGGCGGTGCAGACTCAAAGGGCCGAATGGCCTCCTTCTGCACTGTAAATTCAATGATAATCTATGATTAATCTAGGACAAAGGTTCGGCACAACATCGTGGGCCGAAGGGCCTGTTCTGTGCTGTATTTTTCTATGTTCTATGTTCTATGAAGTTATGGATAGCTGAGGAATAAAACAATTTAACTCAACTGCATACCATCCAGAATCGCAGGGAGCATTAGAAAGGTGGCATCAGACATTAAAGACGATGTTGCGTGCTTATTGTCAAGATTATCCAGAGGATTGGAATAAAGGAATTCCATTCATACTGTTTGCAATTAGGGATGCACCTAATGAGTCAACCAAATTTAGTGCTTTGAACTAATTTTTGGTCATGAGGTAAGAGGACCACTTAAATTGATTAAGGAAAAATTGGTGAGTGAGAATCGAAAATTACATTATTGGATTACGTGTCAAATTTTAGGGAACGATTAAATTGAGCAGGTGAACTGGCGGGACAACATTTAAAAGTTGCACAAAATGGGTAGCGGACAAGAAATCCAAAGTTTGTTGTTTTGCCAGTGGAGATAAAGTTTTAGTATTGTTACCAGTGGTAGGTGAACCTTTAAAGTAAGGTTTTGTGGACCTTATCAGATTGAAAGGAAATTAAGTGAGGTGAATTATGTGGTAAGAACGCCAGATGGAAGGAAAACTCACTGTGTGTGTTATGTGAATATGCTTAAAAGGTACTTTGAAAGGGAAGGAGAGAAAAAGGAGGAGGTTTTAATCATTCTAACCCAAAGTGACGAACCAAATCCAGATGACTTTGAATTTGACATACCTCATATTAAATTGTAAAATTAGGATGTTCTTAAAAATTGGGATAAAATGTTAAGTTACCTTCTAGAGGAAAAACAGACTGACCTGAAAGAGTTATTGATAGCAAATGGGCAGGTTTGTAGAGATACATTGGGAAGTACTAAAATGGCTATACATGATGTAGATGTTGAAAATGCTGTTCCAATCAAACAACATCCATACAGACTTAACCCATTAAAATTGGCACAGGTTAACAAAGAGATTGAGAGTATGCTTAAAAATGACTTAATTCAAGTGCGTTGCAGCCAATGGAGCTCACACATAGTGATGGTACCAAAACCAGATGGTACCCAACGGTTGTGTGTGGACTATAGAAAGGTTAATGCAGTTACAAGAACGGACTCTTATCCTATTCCACGCTTGGAGGATTGCATTGTGAAAGTGGGACAATCAGCTTTTATTTCAAAACTGGATTTACTTAAAGGGTACTGGCAGGTACCTTTATCCGAAAGGGCGAAGGAGATTTCAGCTTTTCTGACTCCAGATAGTATATACCAATTCAGAGTTATGCCATTATGCAGGAAAAATGCCCCAGCCACATTTCAACAGTTAACTAACAAAGTTGTTTCAGGATTACCCAATCGTGCGTTATACATTGACGACCTGGTAATTTTCAACCAGACATGGAAAGAACATTTAAAACATCTGATGGAGTTATTCGTTCAACTTCAGGAGGCGGGTTTGGTGGTAATCCTCGCCAAAAGTGAATTTAGAAAAGCCCAAGTCACTTTCCTTGGCCATACAATTGGACAGGGTCGAATGGTCACATGGGATGAGAAAACAGTTACTGAGGAGTTTCTGATACCCTCAAAACGAAGGGATATAATGCGATTTCTTGGCATGAGTGGATTTGATCGAACATTTGTGCAAATGTTTTGTAGCGTGATTGCTCCACTGACGGACTTGATGAGGAAAGGTCGAAAATTTCAGTGGACAGCGGAGTTTCAACAGGCATTTGACTGCCTGAAAGCAGTGATAACCAATGCTCCTATGTTAGAGAATTACAAGGGACTCTGTGATCAGATTGAACTAAAGTATCTGACTTTAAAGTGACATGCCGAGGCGTAGAGAAATGGATGGATCGTGCAGAGGCCTTCTTGTTCAAAGGGACTGTCAATCGAGAAGGATTCCAGTTGGAGGAAGTAGAACAAAAATGGACTATATTATTATACATGTTTGCGTGTGTTGTTTTTTGAAACGATAAAGTATATTTACTGTGTGCATTTCTTAAAGGATAGTGAAAAGCTGAAAAATGAAACCATCTTGAAGTTGATGGGTTTTTTTTTCTTGGGGAGGCTGTAGCCATCTGGGATGGCCACGTCCCGATTACAAAATGGACACTTGCAAAGAATGCAGGGAAAATTGGACAATACTGAGATACCAGCAGGTGTAAGGTCTGTCTATTGATTAGGACCTTAGCTCTCAGACAGGATAGAAACTGCTAAGCCATCTACATATTAATAAGCCATCTCCGGGGACAAACGGGAAACATTTAGATACACAATGTTAAGGCAGACACCCCGTCGCCAGAAGAGACTAAAACAAAGCAAACCAACGGTCACCTAGGACACGCCCAGCAACCAGGGAACCACCCATCTATTGGAGGAAGATCGATACGAATGATTAGGAAAGGCCCAATTAATTGAGGCCAAGTTCAAGGCCCGCCCAAAAGCGCACAAAGCCCTTTTGAGTACATAAGCACTCACCAAAGAAAGAATCTTTCTTCTCTGGCCTTGGCTCTCAGTGAAGAGAGACCTGCCGAGTTGCTGCATCAGACCAAGTAAGATCCAAGTCAACGCACGCTATGAGATAGACGCTCCTAGTTGCTATCCTGTAAACAGCTCAACACAGCAGCCTCAGAACCGAGCAACAGCCATTGTTCCTTTGACTGAGTGGGCACCCGAAGCTAAGTATAGGCTTTAGTAATAGTGATAGTTTAGTTTGTAGAGTTTATGCATGAGTAGATTTGACTGTGTGTAAATAAATGAGCATTGTTTTTGAACTTACTAACTGGTGTATCGAGTCTTTGATCAGTATTCGGTTCTGAACCTTGTGGTGGTGTCGAAAGATACCTGGCGACTCTTGAGCAAACATAATTAAACAGAGCCAAATTAAGAGACACACCAAAAAGAGCAACATTTACTGGCGACTCCGCCGGGACTCGACCTAGAAGTGGCCTAACCACTCCGAGAGAACCCAAATTTGAATTGGAATCCAATTGGAAACAGAAAAACCACAAGGGTAAGAACAGTACTGATCAAGCCTCTGAGATTTGGAAGTGTGTTAATGCATACTTATTAACAGGGATATAAGGCAAACCTGAGAGATTTTGTTGCGTAAAACTGTTGGGAGTTTTGTAGGCCGGAAATTAGCGTAAGCCGTACCCGTGTTTACATCACCACTTTTATCACCCCCTGTTCCAAATTCAGTAGAGAACCTAGATAGAGAAAATGGCAATGAAGGCAATGGAACGCCTTATGAACCCCCAGGAATTCGAGGTCGCAGTGACCAGTAGAGTAGGACAGTGTCCCGTTTGGGAAGATGAGATCTGGAAATATCTCAAAGGGAAAGGATGGCCCCTTTGGGGTGAATTCTGCGATAATGAGGAAACAGGACCCGGGAGTGTAGGACATACGTGGTGGGAGAACCTGTCCGGGATACACAAGAAGAGCTTAGGGAAAGCTCGCAAGCCAATGGCAATCGTATCCTGTTTGGCACAATTGCGAGGCACAGAGGAGGTTTTCCAGATGCTCCGTAGAGAGATAGAGGAGAGAGACAGAAGCCATGAGGTAGACGTGAGCAAGGTAGAGAAGGAGAATCAAGATTTAAAAGAGCAGTTAGCAGCAAGGGACAGAGAGGTGGATGATGCCAAGAGGGGACATCAGTCTTGTCTCGTGCATTTGAACAGTTTTCAGACGCAATATGATAAGGCTTACCAGGACACGCAACGTGCGGTCTTGGTAAGACAAGCGACAGAACAACAAATGGAGAAATTGCAGAAAGAGTGCAATGATTTAAAAGCAGCCCTACGAGCACTCCATACTTCCATGACAGAACAAAAGCAGAGCTCCGTAGACCACGCAAAGTGGCGGAAGCAAATTGCAGAATTGCAATCTGTGCTTTCCGTTCAAAATGGATTTCAAAGCACATTTGGACCACAGTTAGATCAGGAAAACAGCCCCGATTGGCAGGAATTGAACAAGACTGCCCACAGATACGTACATGGGACATGTACACAGGAAAAACCCCAGAAAAGGGAAGCGCCCCAACCCCCAACCAAACAGGTAGAACACACCCCCATGAACCCTGTAACCACACACCTCAGGGCCGCAAAAGGAGAAGCAGATTTCCTTTACACAACCCCGTTAACCGTGACCCAATTACGGGACGCGTGTCTGATTAGTAAGTTTGCAGACGGCACAAAGGTTGGTGGAATTGCGGATAGCGATGAGGACTGTCGGAGGATACAGCAGGATTTAGATTGTTTGGAGACTTGGGCGGAGAGATGGCAGATGGAGTTTAATCCGGACAAATGTGAGGTAATGCATTTTGGAAGGTCTAATGCAGGTAGGGAATATACAGTGAATGGTGGAACCCTCAAGAGTATTGAAAGTCAAAGAGATCTAGGAGTACAGGTCCACAGGTCATTGAAAGGGGCAACACAGGTGGAGAAGGTAGTCAAGAAGGCATACGGCATGCTTGCCTTCATTGGCCGGGGCATTGAGTATAAGAATTGGCAAGTCATGTTGCAGCTGTATAGAACCTTAGTTACGCCACACTTGGAGTATAGTGTTCAATTCTGGTCGCCACACTACCAGAAGGATGTGGAGGCTTTAGAGAGGGTGCAGAAGAGATTTACCAGAATGTTGCCTGGTATGGAGGGCATTAGCTATGAGGAGCGGTTGAATAAACTCGGTTTATTCTCACTGGAACGAAGGAGGTTGAGGGGAGACCTGATAGAGGTATACAAAATTATGAGGGGCATAGACAGAGTGGATAGTCAGAGGCTTTTCCCCAGGGTAGAAGGGTCAATTACGAGGGGGCAAGGTTTAGAGTAGATGTACGAGGCAAGTTTTTTACGCAGAGGGTAGTGGGTGCCTGGGACACGCTACCAGAGGAGGTGGTGGAAGCAGGGATGATAGTGACATTTAAGGGGCATCTTGACAAATACATGAATAGGATGGGAATAGAAGGATACGGTCCCAGGAAGTGTAGAAGATTGTAGTTTAGTCGGGCAGCATGGTCGGCACGGGCTTGGAGGGCCGAAGGGCCTGTTCCTGTGCTGTACATTTCTTTGTTCTTTGTTGTTCTTTGTGTGGAAAAATTACACCGTTCCTTCCCACATCAGACCACCAACAATCTTTCACGAAAATCAAACAACAGGCTAACATGTACGGCCTAGACGAAAAGGAGCAAGTGAAGCTCACAGTTCTAAGCCTCGAACCTTCAGTCGTGGCAGCCCTTCCCGACCCACAGAATGTAGGAGGAGGCACACTCCAAGAGATGCACACAGCGATCCTTGATGCGATCGGCTTTAACAGAGGAGACCCCGCAGAAGGCCTAAATAAGTGTCGGCAAAAGAAGACAGAGCACCCCACAGCGTTTGCTGGATGCTTATGGATTCACTTCACCGCAGTTTTCGGAGAGTTAGCCCGCGCCCATTTGTCCCCAGATAACATGGCCAAATGGACCCGAATTCTAGTCTCCCACGCCACAGACGCAGGACGAAAAGCTTGCGCAAATTATGACCCCTCAGATGAGGCCCACAATGAAAAATGGGTTTTGAAGAGATTGTCCCACGCTTGGGAGTAATCAATTGCAGGCAAAACCACATTTATAACACCCGATGAAGAGCAGGCAGAGATGAACCCAGTTAAAACGCACATGGGTAAATGAGGGCAGGAACAGCCCACCCCAGCCCAAAGTTCAGGAATGTTACAACTGTGGACAGCTAGGACACTTTGCACGAGAGTGCAACGAGCCCCAAAAGCAGCAGAGAAGCCAACAGACAGGCACCCTAAACAGGAATAGGGCAAAGCCGATCCATAGCGTTAGCACCCATTCAAAGAATGCAGACATGAACGGCACCGACTGACGGTGTTCGGGCTCCCCAACTTGGGTCTGCGACACCCTTTGGGACAAGTCCGGTAGACCGGTAGTGGCAGGCAAAGTCCGGGGACAACCAATAACATTTCTTTGGGACACAGGAGGGTCCTGCACCACACTCAATTCCTCCATGATGTTTCAGCGAGACACGTGGCCCACAACAGACATCATCACACTCAGCGGCATTACAGGCCATTTACAACAGGGACACATCACAGCCCCACAGATAGGGAACATCACGACTGAGCACCCCGTAGTTTTAGTTGATCTGTCCCAGACAGCAGAACATATCCTTGGGATCGATTTCATGAGCTCCCATAACCTTTCCTTTGACCCAGTTAACAAGTGTGTATGGAAAATGGCAAAGGCAGCACGAGCCCCCGCCACGCTCACAGTAGGAGAGTACGTAAACAGGATTAGCTCAGTAGGAGACTTCTAGTTCGACCCTTGAACCATTAGTGCAGACAAACAGGTTAGGGCAGTCCTGCAGGAACATAAAGCAACCTTTGCACAACACAAGCACGACTGTGGCAATTTGGCTGGCTTTGTGAACAGTACAGGTCCCGACCTCAAACCTCAGAAGCAGTACAGATTTCCCCAGGAAGCAGAGGGAGAAATCTCCAAAGTAATAGAGAGTTTGTTGGATCAAGGCATACTCAGATCAGTAGCCTCCACAAACAACGCACCATTGTGGCCCGTTAGGAAACCGGATGGATCATGGTGTCTGACCATTGATTACTGGGAACTGAACAAAGTAACCCCAGCAGCAGCCCCCACCGTAGCCAGGAGTCCCGAGACCATGCTCAAACAGGGACTCCAGTCAAAATTTTCTTCAGTTTTGAACATTAGTAACGGCTTTTGGTCCATTCCATTGGCTAAAGCGTGCCAGTACAAATTTGCCTTTACATTCCAAGGGCAACAATACACGTGGACGTGCGTTCCACAAGGCTTCTACAGCTCACCCTCCATTTTCCACCAACAGCTGGCAAATGGATTAGCAACATTTTCCCGCCCCGATTGTCTGATCCAGTATGTAGACGACTTGTTACTACAGACAGACACAAAGGGAGAGCACATTTCGCTTCTCGCCGACCTCCTAGCACTCCTAAAAGAAATTGGTTGTAGAGTCAACCCCAAGAAGGCACAAATTTTGAAAGAGAAATTGATTTACTTGGGAACAGTGATCACTCATGGAAAACGCGAGATCGAGCAAAAGAGAATTGACTTGATCATCAAATTGCCCCTTCCCCACAATGTCTCAGCCCTCCGGTCATTTTTAGGACTGATTGGCTACTGCCGAAACCATATTGACGGTTTCGCCACTAAAACAGCACCCCTATCCGAACTTCTCAAGAAGCAGGCACCTTGGGAATGGCTTCCACAGCATACAGATGCCGTGGACGCTTTAAAAAGAGCATTCAGCACATCCCCCGCACTACAGGTCCCAGATCCACTTTCCCCGTACGCTATCAAAGTAGCAAGCACCGACCAAACCCTTTCGGCCGTACTCCTCCAGGAACGCCATGCCCAATTAGGCCCCTTGGCATATGCCTCACATGTGTTAGACCCCTGTAGAGCAAGGATTTTCTGCCTGTGAAAGGCACCTGCTTGCAGTTTTTTTGGGCAGTACAATACTTCGCCTACATTACAGGACTCAACCCCATCACCATCCTCACAGAAGACACCCCGACACAGCTATTGTTAGATGGCCGACTTAAGGATGGCACAGTCAGCCAAATCCATGCAGCCCGTTGGACCCTTCTTTTATAGGGACGGGACATTACAGTAAAAAGAACCAAGACCCACACCTTCCTTGCTGATAATTTGCAGTATGCAGGCACCCCTCATGAGTGTGAGATCATCACCAGAAAACAGAACACAGGCACATTTATTCCTAAAACACCTCCCAGGAAAGCAGGTAATACACCCGAGAGACCCCAGCCCACAAACACGTGCGCACCCCTGAGGATTTATGTGGATGGCTCCTCCACAGTGTTAAATGGAAAGAGAATTACCAGTTGCGGTATTTACGTGGAGGATGCGCAGGGACGCTCCCTAGATTAAATTTCATTAAAGTTGCCAGGACACTTAGGCTCGCAGACAGCAGAACCGGCAGTGATTGCATACATTGTAGACCACCCTGACTCGTTCCCGACCCCAGCAGACATCTATTCGGACAGCTTGTATGTCTGTAATAGTTTGACAGAGTTCCTACCACTCTGGGAACAAAGAGGATTTGTTTCCGCGGACAGTAAACCTCTATCCTCAGCCCCATTGCTCCGCCATATCTTAGAGACAGCGAAGGATAGAAAATACGGAATAATTAAGGTTCGCAGCCATCACTGTCCTTCCCCCCCCGGTAATGTTAAAGCAGACGCCCTAGCAAAGGTAGGCTCCAGGCATGGTTATTTTTGGAACCCTCCCGAAAGCACCCCAGTACACGCAGTTCAGGTCTCACACACCAATATTCAGGATTTAGCGAAGGCACAGAAAGAGGACAAGAAACTCAGGGAAGTTTTAAAGGGTACCTTCCCAGCCCCGTATGATAAATGCAAGAATGCAATAATGACACATGACGGTGTGATTTTAAAGGATGGCATTTATAGCGTCCCCAGCCAGGACAGGAACCAGATCATTTGTCAGTTCCATGACAATCATGGATATCAAGGAATTGAACCCACCTTAGTCCACCTCAGACCGCTCTGCTGGTGGCCTGATTTAAAAATCGATGTAACGCACTATATTGAGAATTGATTAATCTGTGCCCAGAAAAGTCCGGACAGATATGCGAAAAAGGCTCAACTTACTCACACCCGTCCCGTTAATGGACCCTGGACAAATCTCCAGATAGATTATATAGGACCCCTACCCCCGTGCAGAAATGGTTACAAGTATGTGTTGGTGGTCATAGACACCTTCACAAAATGGGTGGAAGAATTTCCATTGTGAACTAATACGGCCAAGACAACAGCTAAGATATTAACACCACATCTTTACAAGATGGGGCCTCCCACGCAGTATAGAGTCCGATCAAGGCTCCCATTTCACCGGACATGTAATGAAAAACATCCTCACGATTTTCGGCATTCAACAAAAATTTCACATTGCATACCACCCCCAGTCAAGTGGTATTGTAAAGAGGATGAATAGGACATTCAAAGCCACCCTCAGGAAAATGGTACAGCAAAATAACAGCACCTGCGATTCAGTACTCCCATTTGCTTTAATGTTTTTAAGAAACACGGTATCCACGTCCACAGGATACACCCCCCACACCCTCATGACCGGACGCCCCATGAAAGGCACTGAGTATTTATTAGGACTAGATTTGGCCAGCCCCGCAGTTACAGCCCTCACGCATGAAAATGCGGTTAAACAATTGTTAGAGAACATAAAGGCAGCCCAACTCGCAGCAGCTGTGAGACTTGGAACCAGGCTTGTTTCAACAAAACAGTACACGCCACTGAGTTTACAGTAGGGCAACAAGTTATGCTTTCCCTTTACAACCCCAGTTCATTCCTTTCCCCAAAATTTTCCGGACCGTACTCCATTTCAGGCAAAGTCAGCCCCTCAGTATACAAAATAACCTATCCAAATGGTAAGTCTGCGTGGTTTCATATAAACCAGCTCAAGGCTTATGGCTCACAGAATAACCACACACACCACATCCTGCTCGCAGCAGCAGACGATCACGCCCCGCAAACAGATGACGTATTCCTACCCTCCCCCATCCAGTCCAGCCCGCCCTCAGACACGACTTCAACTCCATCCCCAGAGGCACGACTCCGCCTCTCCCCTCAACCAGCAGTGACAGCGACAGTGATAGCGATCACGATGACGGTAGACACAGCACACTACGTTATGACTATACCCCCATACCAGGCCCCGCTCCCAGTGAATCCAAGCATGATTCCACTGACCCATTTGAGATTACTTATATCAAAGCCCCTGACCCAGACCCACCGCCCGACGATTACGGATTGAAGCACAGTAGCTCCAACCTCGACACACGATTATGGCACCGAGACAATTTGTTCAGGCTCATCCGGAATGATGAAATGGACCCCAATTCGCCCCAAGCAGCTTTAGCACGGTTACTACAGTCAAGCGTTTGGCAGCCGGGAGAAGATGATGACTTAGAGTCTGACTCCCACCAAACAAATCCCTTTGCGACCCTGTTCGCCATTGAGAAGTGAGGTGTCCAGATGATGCAGAACAAAGAACAAAGAACAAAGAAATGTACAGCACAGGAACAGGCCCTTCGGCCCTCCAAGCGCGTGCCGACCATGCTGCCCGACTAAATTACAATCTTCTACACTTCCTGGGTCCGTATCCCTCTATTCCCATCCTATTCATGTATTTGTCAAGATGCCCCTTAAATGTCACTATCGTCCCTGCTTCCACCACCTCCTCCGGTAGCGAGTTCCAGGCACCCACTACCCTCTGCGTAAAAAACTTGCCTCATACATCCACTCTAAACCTTGCCCCTCTCACCTTAAACCTATGCCCCCTAGTAATTGACCCCTCTACCCCAGGGAAAAGCCTCTGACTATCCACTCTGTCTATGCCCCTCATAATTTTGTATACCTCTATCAGGTCGCCCCTCAACCTCCTTCGTTCCAGTGAGAACAAACCGAGTTTATTCAACCGCTCCTCATAGCTAATGCCCTCCATACCAGGCAACACTCTGGTAAATCTCTTCTGCACCCTCTCTAAAGCCTCCACATCCTTCTGGTAGTGTGGCGACCAGAATTGAACACTAGACTCCAAGTGTGGCCTAACTAAGGTTCTATCCAGCTGCAACATGACTTGCCAATTCTTATACTCAATGCCCCGGCCAATGAAGGCAAGCATGCCATATGCCTTCTTGACTACCTTCTCCACCTGTGTTGCCCCTTTCAGTGACCTGTGGACCTGCACTCCTAGATCTCTTTGACTTTCAATACTCTTGAGGGTTCTACCATTCACTGTATATTCCCTACCTGCATTAGACCTTCCAAAATGCACTACCTCGCATTTGTCCGGATTACACTCCATCTGCCATCTCTCCGCCCAAGTCTCCAAACAATCTAAATCCTGCTGTATCCTCTGACAGTCCTCATCGCTATCCGCAATTCCACCAACCTTTGTGTCGTCTGCAAACTTACTAATCAGACCAGTTACATTTTCCTCCAAATCATTTATATATACTACAAACAGCAAAGGTCCCAGCACTGATCCCTGTGGGACCGATGGAGAGATACGGTGTCCTTTCTGATGGAACCTGCATCATGTTTGTTGTATGTTTGTTCGTTAGTGTTAACGTTAAGTGTTGTTCGTAAACTCGAAATTTTTCACGGCCTCACGTTGCCACTCCTTTAACGCCCCCCGGCTGTTAATGGGAAAGATTTATGAGAATGGTTCAAGGGATGAGGAACTACAGTTACATGGATGGATTGCAGGAGTAGGAACTGTTTTTCCTGGAGAAGATTGGAAGCAGATTTTGTGGAGGTTTTCAAAATCGTGAGGGTTCTGGAGAAACTGTTCCCATTGATGGAACCAGAGGGCACAGATTTAGGATGTGATCTTCCAGCCACGCTGCACTGGAAAAGCATCTCTCTGTGGTGCATCGTGGCCGGTGAAAACCGGGCGACCCCGCTCCCTGGATCTACCTGGCTCGCAACACTCGTGAGATTCAACGCAATCTCGCAAGATGTTACAAGGGAACCCCGCCCACAATGGATGGGATCAGTTTTTGGCAAGTCTGCATATTAGAGCGAGGCAGTAAGCCTCACTCTAATGTGCAGATTCCCAAGGTACCTGAGGCTTTGGGATTCAATCCATTTGCCTCGGGGGCCAGACGGAAAGGCATGTGTGATGGTCTCCAAGGGGATCAGAGGCCCCCAGCTGCATGCCCTTTGGACAAGGTGCTTCCCTGGCACTGCTGATGCTACTGGGTAACCTGTGCACTGCCAGCTGGTGGGGGCACTGTCAGGGTGTCAGGTGGGCGGTGCCAAGCTGGCATTTTTTGCGTGCATGTGATTGGGCTGGGGTTGCCCATCATGGGTGTTGGGAGGGGCCTCCCCGTTGCTTTGGGGCTGGAGGGAGTTCAGGATTATTTTTGTTGGCCTCAGAGATTGGGACAGCATTTTTAAATGGCGCCGCGATCTCTTGCTACAACGCGGAGTTCCGGCGAGCAGAGCTCCCCGTTGTAAAAAACGGGGTTATGTGCAGCCTCAGCCGTGCATTCGCCATTTAGGCCCCTTATTCAGCGCGGGTCGCGTTGAATAGTCATGTGTTTCTCGGCACTGTGAGTGCTGGGAAACACGCAGCTTAACGCGCTCGCTCAGAGACTTTGTTCCCTTTTGGGAAGATCCCGCCCCAAAGATAATTGGCTAAAGAAGGAATGGAGACATGAGGAGAACCTTTTGCACACAGCGAGAGTGTGATGGAGGCAGGTTCAACTGAGGCATTCAAGGGGGCATTGGATTATTTTCTGAAAAGGAAGAATGTGGCCGGGTTACAGGGTGAAGACGGGGAATGAGATTAGGTGAATTGCTCTGTCAGAGAACCAGCACAAATGAGACAGGCCAATTAGCCTCCTTCTGTGCTGTAACCACTGATTCTGTGAAATGATTTACTTGCAACCTTTCTGGAGACTTGAGGTAATTCTGAGTCTGTGCAGAAAATACACAAATCAACTAAATCTTGGTGGCCATCCATCACAGTTTGTGTTTAAGTCCCTTTTTAAAACTTAGTCAGTGATTTTCAACTAGTAAATAGGTATACCAGCAAAGTGATGTAAAAAAAAACATGCAGCCAAGAGCAAACAGTAAGCACCACTTGCATCCTCCAGCAACCCCCAGAGTTAAGCTCCAATGCAATCCAACAAAGCTCCTGGTACCAGTGCAGTTGTTTTTCATTTTGATCTAATTAGCTGCACTGACCTCCCTCCATGCAGCTGTCACTTACTTTTAATTTTATTTTAAGAATGGCCTTCAGTCCTAAAGAGGGACTGTCTACAGCCAACTGTTTTTAAATGTATTCCTGGAGGTTGCATGACTTGCCCCCACGCTCCCTATACTAATTGAAAAACAAAAAGATTCATTATCCAATTGGATGCTGCTACACTGTCAGCCAAACAGCCTTTTTTTTCCATTTTCAATATTTTTATATCTGGTGAAGAGAATTGTTGAAAGAAAATGACAAAGAAAACAAAATAGCTTTTTAACGTTCCAATGATTTTGACCCAGGTTGCAGAGATCAGTGTCCTGGAGGTTGATATTTGATTCCTGGAGACCCTCGGCCAATCCGGAGGGTTAGTAACCCTATCAACAGCAGGACCTCCACTTCTGTTTGAGCAACTTGGGCAGTACGGTGGCACGGTGGTTAGCGCTACTGCCAGGGACCCGGGTTCAATTCCTCCTGTGGGTGACTGTCTGTGTGAACTTTGCACGTTTTCCTCGTGTCTGCGTGGGTTTCCTCCGGTTTCCTCCCACAGTCCAAAGATGCGCGGGTTAGGTGGATTGGCCATGATCAATGCGTGGGGTTGTGGGAAAGGAAGGGGGAGTGGACATGGATAGGGTGCTTTTTTGGAGGGTCAGTGCAGAATCAGTGGGCCGAATCATCTCCTTCTGCACTGTAGGGATTCCATGGATTTCCTTTAGTGAGGCAAGTTGCAGCCCTTTAATTGCTCCTGCCCTACTTGAGTTTATTCCCTTCAGCCAAAGTTGTTGAGGGTTACATGACTTGCCCCCACTTTCTGGGAAACTTTACCCTTCCGATTGCCTAGTCAAAATCGGGTACTCTTATGTCGAAAATCTCACAGATCCACATCCAGTGCAGTTACATCTGTACGTTATACCCTCCATATAGCCTCATTTTTGTTTGTCTCGCAAATTCAGGGCATTTTAGTCATCACATTAAATGGATATTGATCATGTAGATGCACCAATGCCTGGAAGCTAAATTCAGGCCTCACCGATGAGGCTACCAAAGGTCAGGTGCATCTTCCAGTAAGAGACTGACTACAAATTACCAGGTAAATTTACAATACTAACAAAAGCAAAACTTTTAAAAGTTAGAACACTTGTTATTACATCAACTTGAACTTGTGTACCACCGTAACATTGTTAAGTGTTCTAAGTCATTTAATTGCAGTGTTATGAAACAACATGTGATGCTGAGCCACATAAGGAGATATTGGGGCAGTTGACTAATAGCTATGTCAACTAGGGAAATTTCAAGGCAGCTCATAAGAGGACAGAGGGGTAGAGAGGCAGGGCATTTTAGGTAGGGAATTCCAGAGCATGGGGACCAGTCAGCTAAAGGTATGACTGCCAATGGTGGAATGGTTAATATCAAAGATCGGGGTGCAGAATTGGAGGAGTGCAGTGTAGTGGGGCTGGAGGAGTTAACAGAAATAAGCATGGTGAAGCCATGGAGGGGTTTGAAAATAAGGGACGCAATTTAATGGGCTCATTGCGCCCAACTTGGTGAGGTGATGAGGCCATTGAATCTCGTGTGAGGCGTCTCGCAAAATTTACGATGCTCGAAACACCTCATAAGGTTTAATGAAATCTGGCAAGACATCCCAATCTGGATCTCACCCCCACTGGACGAGATCCAGATTAACATATTTAAGTTAGCCATTATGCTCATTTTAATGTATCTACGTCGTATTCTCCTCAGGCCCCGGAACAGACAACCTCGCCTGGGAGACCACACCATGGCTCCATATAGCACTGGTTTCCATCTAATGGGGACCAGGCATAACCGCACTTTGGGGGGTCTCCCAGGCTATTAAAGAATCCTGATTGTTGGGCTCTGGGCAGGATGTTACCCTTGAACTCCCGTTGACACCTGGGCACCTTAGCACTGACAGCTTGGTACATTGGCAGTGCTACCCAGGCACCCTGGCAGTTCCACCACTGCCAGGGTGCCTGGGTGACACTGCCAATCTGTCAGGGCCATTGCCAGGATGCCAGAATGGCAATACCCAGGTGACAGGTTGCCCGTGACAGGGATTGGGCCCAGGGATTGGATTTGGATTTGGGTTTATTGCCACATGTGCCGAAGTACAGTGAAAAGTATTGTTCACTGCTTTTTCACTTACCAGCCCCTTACACTGCTGCCTCAGACAGAAGTTGCTGTTACTTCATTGAAAGCCAAAACACATCACAAGGCATTAAACCCCCTCAGATACTTTGATCTGCGTGGCTGCTATTCGCTTTCAAAGAGAAAAAGCTTTTAGTAGACTGTAATTGACAGGGGAATAGCTTCCAGACAGCCAGATGTCTGGATTTTTATTTTCATTTCTCTTCACACTTGAGTGCATCTCAAATACCCTGCTTTGAAGCTAACCACAATGTTTATGAACATCTAGCTATGGTTGATAGGTCTTCACCACATCAAAAGAAGTTAAGTGCTTTCTCCTGCGAAAAAGAGGAGGCAAAAGCATTTATAGCCTGGATGCCATTTTGAGCATGATTCCGAACGAAATCATGTGAGCTCACCACCCTGCATAAATTTGCATGGCAAGTGACATGTGAGAGTACCTTTAAGAAATGGGTGTTTTTTATAGAATAACTGCAGTGGGTGTACCTTTAAGAAATGGGTGTTTATTACTGCAGTGATGTCAGAGTGTGGGTGGAGATGGGCTGTCTGTCAAGCTTTTAGTTTCACTTTGAGAAAAGCTTTGACGTGTCTGTGTTTTTTTGGTTTTGTTTCAGTGTTGGCGCTGCAGTCAGCCACAGAATGTGTAATGTTGTTCTCTCTGCCATGTAAAGACCTTGATCATTTGGTGAATTCAGAGTTATAACTGTTCTCAGTAGTGAATTTAAACCTGATGTGCTTCTGTTAAAAGGCTTTTAAAAAAGTCTTATGGATGTTAAAAGGAAAGTAAGAATTACTTAGTGTTGTATTCTTTGGGGTTGTACTTGAATTAATGGTTGCTAAGATGTTCACTGTACATTTAAAAAAAGGTTAACTTGAGTTCATAGAATAAACATTATTTTGCTTTAAAAATACTGTTCGATTTCTGCTGTACCACACCTGTAGAGTGGGCCTTGTGCTCCCCATACCACAATCTATTAAAAGTTGTGGGTCAGGTGAACTCCATGATACACTTTGGGGCTCGCTAAAACCTGGCCCACAACAAATTGGGGGCTCGAGGGGGATAAAAGCCTATCTATTGGATTGGTTTAGTGAACTTAAAGACAGTGAGGGGGTGAGCATAATGTGGGTGCTTTTCAGGTGTGGTATTTCAGTTTAAGTAGGGAGTGTGTTATGGAGAATGGCTCTTTCAGAGGCTCTGAAGTTTTGGGGGGGTGGAAACAGTCACACGCAGTACCTTACGGACAGAGACTACAAACAGCTTTTAGAGTTGGCCAAAACATTGCAGTTAACATTACCTGACAAAATGCGAAAAGGTGAGGTAATTATGGTGGTGGCTAGGCATTTAAAGTTGCCTGAGATACAGTTTGACTCATTGAAAATGGCAAAAATTCAGTTACAAATTAAACAAATGGAACATGAGAAAGAATTAAAGCAGCTTGAATACGAAAGAGAGAGAGAGGAAAAAGAAATAGAGAGAGAGAGGAAAAAGAAAGAGAGACAGAAAGAGATAGAGAGGACACAGAAAAGGAGAGAGAAGAAAGGAGAAAAGAAAGAATAGCCCTAGCAGAATAAAAAAAAGAGAAAGGGAGATACAGATCAGGGAAAAAGATAAAGGGAGAGAGTTTGAACTACAGAAAATGGCCATTAAACATGGCAGTCAATTAAAATTGGCAGATGTAAAGGGGAACATACAGTTGGATGACAGTGACAAGGATAGTGAGAAAGAGCGTCATGGTCGAAGGCTTGGTGGGGATCTATTCAAATATGTACAAGCATTGCCAAGGTTTGATGAGAAGCAGGTAGAAGCCTTTTTCATTTCATTTAAGAAGGTAGCTAAACAAATGAAATGGCCACAATATATGTGGGTATTACTGATTCAAACAAAGCTGGTAGGTAGGGCTAGTGAAGTGTTTGCATCACTACCGGAGGAGGTATTTGGGACATATGAGGAGGTGAAAAAATCCATCATAGGTGCATATGAACTAGTGCCTGAAGGTGACAGACAATGATTCTGAAAATTAAGGAAAGAATTTGGTCAAACATACATGGAGTTTGAAAGGCTCAAACAGTGTAATTTTGATAGGTGGATAAGGGCTTTGAAAATAGACCAGACCTATGAAGCTCTCAGAGAAATTATGCTTTTGGAGGAGTTTCAAAATTCAATTCCTGATGTAGTGAGAACTCATGTGGAAGCGCAGAGGGTTAAAACTGTGAGATTAGCAGCAGAAATGGCAGATGATTGTGAACTAGTTCATAAATCAAAGCTTGGTTTCCGACATCAGTTTCAGCCTGTGAGGGATAGAAACTGGGGACATGAGAAATACGCAAGTGGTAAAGGTAAAGGTGATATGATAGGAGATAATAAGGGGAGTTTACCTCAGCCTAAAAAAAAATTCCAGGAGGGTGGAAGAGACATGAAAAGTTTCAAATGTTTTCCATCCAATAAACTAGGCCATGTAAAGTCACAGTGTTGGTGGTTGAAGAAAAGCACTGGGAAGGCTGATGTGGTAAAACATGATGAGACAGTGGGGTTTGTGAAAGTGAAGTGAAGGAGGTGCAAAAGATTGTACAGCCTGCTCAAGAGGTGATTGATAAGAAGGTGTCTGATCTCTTTAAAGAATTTACTTGTGTGGGTAAATTTTACTCATGTGTATCAGGAGGAACAGGTAAAGAAGTCACAATTTTAAGAGATATGGGAGCTAGTCAATCTTTAATGGTCAGAGATGAGGAGTTATGTAGTTTGGGAAGAATATTGCCAGAAAAGGTGGTAATATGTGGAATTCAGGGTGAGAGGAGTAGTGTTCCATTATATGAGGTAAGGTTGGAAAGTCCAGAGAAGAGTGGTGAAGTGGTAGTCGGAGTAATAGAGAAACTATCTTGTCCAGGAATACAGTTTATCTTGGGTAATGATATAGCTGGATCGCAGGTGGGAGTGACGCCTACAGTGGTTGATAAGCAAGTGGAAAATCGGACAACTGAAGTGTTGAAGGATGAATATTCTGGGATTTTTCCGGATTGTTTGTAACAACATCGCAAAGTCACAGGTTAAGACAAGAGGAGAAATCAAAGAGTGAAGATGAAGTGGAAGTTCAATTATCAGAAACGATTTTTGATCAGATGGTTGAAATAGAACAAGAACAGGTGGAGGATGAGGCGCATATTTTTAGTTCACGAAAATTGGTAGAGTTACAAAAGAAAAATGTAGAAATAAAATGGATGTATCAGAAAGCATACACGGAAGAGGAATCTGAGTGTATACCAGAATGTTATTACCGTAAAAGTAATGTCTTGATGAGAAAATAGAGACCTTTACATATGCAAGCGGATGAAAAGTGGGCAGAAGTTCATCAAGCAGTATTGCCGGTAGGGTATAGAAATGACGTGTTGCGAGTTGCACATTAGGTACCAATGGGAGGTAATTTGGGAATAAGGAAAACTCAAGCTAAAATACAAAAAAATTTTATTGGCCTGGACTACATAATGATGTAGTTAAATTTTGTCAATCATGTCACACATGTCAAGTGATAGGGAAACCTCAAGCAGTGATAAAACCAGCGCCCTTAATACCCATTCCAGCATTTGAGGGACCTTTTACAAGGGTCCCAATTGATTGTGTAGCGCCGCTTCCTGAAACAAAAAGTGGGAATCAATATTTTGTGACTATAATGGATGTGTCTACTAGGTTTCCAGAGGCCATTCCAGTACTTAATATTACAGCTAAAAAGATTGTGGAGCAGTTACTTAAATTCCTTACTAGATATGGGCTACCCATAGAAATACAATCGGATCAAGGATCAAATTTTACCTCAAGGTTATTCAAAGAAGCTATGGATAGCTTAGGAATAAAACAATTTAAATCAACTGCATACCATCCAGAATCGCAGGGAGCGTTATAAAGGTGGCATCAGACATTAAAGACAATATTGAGGGATTATTGTCATGATTATCCAGAGGATTGGGACAAAGGAATTCCATTTGAACTGTTTGCAATTAGGGATGCACCTAATAAGTGAACCAAATTTAGTCCTTTTGAACTAATTTTTGGTCATGAAGTAAGAGGACCACTTAAATTGATTAAGGAAAAATTAGTGAGTGAGAAATCGGAACTTACATTATTGGATTACATGTCAAATTTTAGGAAACGATTAATTAGAGGAAGTGAATTGGCTAGACAACATTTGAAAGTTGCACAAAATGTGATGAAACGGGTGGTGGACAAGAAATCCAAAGTTCGTGGGTTTGCCAGTGGAGATAGAGTTTTACTGTTGTTACCAGTGGTATGTGAGCCTTTAAAAGCAAGGTTTTGTGGACCTTATCAGATTGAAAGGAAATTAAGTGAGGTGAATTATGTGGTAAAAACACCAGATAGAAGGAAGACTCACCGAGTGTGTCATGTGAATTTGCTTGAAAGGTACCTTGAAAGGGAAGGAGTGAAAAAGGAGGAGGTTTTAATGATTATAACTCAAAGTGACAAACCAAATCCAGATGACTGTGAATTTGACATACCTCAAATTAAATTGGAAAACGAGGGTTAGGGGCTGTGTAGCACAGGGCTAAATCGTTGGCTTTGAAAGCAGACCAAGGCAGGCCAGCAGCACGGTTCAATTCCCGTAACAGCCTCCCCACACAGGCACCGGAATGTGGCGACTAGGGGCCTTTACATAGTAACTTCATTTGAAGCCTACTTGTGACAATAAGCGATTTTCATTTCATTTCATGTTCTTAAAAATTGGGTTAAATTGTTGAGTTACCTTCCAGAGGAAAAACGGACTGATCTGAAAGAGTTATTGATATCACGTGGGCAAGTTTGTAGAGATAAATTGAGAAGCACTAAAATGGCTATATATGATGTAGATGTGGGAAATGCTGTTCCAATCAAACAACATCCAGACAGACTTAACCCTTTAAAATTGGCACAGGTTAACAAAGAGATTGAGAGTATGCTTAAAAATGGCATAATTGAAGCGGGTTGCAGCCAATGGAGCTCACCCATAGTGATGGTACCTAAACCAGACAGTAACCAACGGTTGTGTGTGGACTATAGAAAGGTTAATGTAGTTACAAGAACAGACTCTTATCCTATCCCACGTTTGGAAGATTGCATTGAGACAGTGGGACAATCAGCTTTTATTTCCAAACTGGATTTACTTAAAGGTTACTGGCAGGTACCTTTATCTGAAAGGGTGAAGTAGATTTCAGCTTTTGTGACTCCAGATGGTATATACCAATTCAAAGTTATGCCATATGGCATGAAAAGCGCCCCAGCCACATTTCAACGGTTAACTAACAAAGTTGTTTCAGGATTACCCAATTGTGCGGTATACATCAATGATCTGGTAATTTTCAGCCAGACATGCAAAGAACAATTAAAACATCTGATGGAGTTATTCGATCGACTTCAGGTGGCGGGGTTTGGTGGTAAACCTAGCCAAAAGTGAATTTGGGAAAGCCCAAGTCACTTTCCTTGAGGAGTTTCCGATACCTCAAGACAAAGGGAAAAAATGCGATTTCTCGGCATGAGTGGATTTTATCGAACATTTGTGCAAAATCTTTGAAGCGTGGTTGCTACACTGATGGACTTACTGAAGAAACATCAAAAATGTCAGTGGACAGCGGAGTTTCAACAGTCATTTGACTGCCTGAAAGTTGTGATAACCAATGCTCCTTTGTTGGAGAATTACAAGGGACTCTGTGATCAGATTGAATGAAAGTATCTGATTTTAAAGAGACATGCCAGGGTGTAGAGAAATGGATGGATTGTGCAGAGACCTTCTTGTTCAAAGAGACTGTCAATCAGGAAGGATTCCAGTTGGAGGACGAAGAACTAAAAACATGGACTATATTATTATGTGTGTGTTGTTTCTGGAAACGAAAAAGTATATTTACTGTGTGCATTTCTTAAAGGATAGTGAAAAGGTGAAAAATGAAACCATCTTGAAGTTGATGATTTATTTATTTTTCTTGGGGGGAGGTGTCATGTGAGAGTACCTCTAAGAAATGGGTGTTTTTTTATAGAATAATTGTAGTGGGTGTACCTTTAAGAAATGGGTGTTTATTACTGCAGTGATATCAGACTGTCGGTGGAGCTGGGCTGTCTGTCAGCTTTTAGTTTCACTTTGAGAAAAGCTTTGGTGTGTCTGTGTTTTTTTGGTTTTGTTTCAGTGTTGGAAATGCAGTCAGCCACAGAATGTGTAATGTTGTTCTCTCTGCCATGTCAAGACCATCTCTTAATCATTTGGTGAATTCAGAGTTATAACTGTTCTCAGTAGTGAATTTAAACCTGATGTGCTTCTGTTAAAAGGCTTTTTAAAAAGTCTTATGGATGTTAAAAGGAAAGTAAGACTTTCTTCGTGTTGTATTCTTTGGGAGTTGTATTTGAATTAATGGTTGCTATGATGTTCACTGTATGTTTTAAAAAAGGTTAACTTGAGTTCATAGAATAAACATTGTATTGCTTTAAAAAATGCTGTATATTTCTGCTGTACCACACCTGTAGAGTGGGCCGTGTGCTCCCCATACTACAATCTATTAAAAGTTGTGGGTCAGGTGAATTCCATGATACACTTTGGGTTTCTCTAAACCCTGGCCCTTAACACATGGGAGATGGAATGGCTCCTGAGCGCTACTCCTAGTGCCAGCGCTGACCAGGATCGATTCTACTCTGGCTGGAGAACTTAATCTCCCGAACAGAGGATCCAGTTCAGAAATTGTAAACAGACAAACTACATTACAAAACATCAGTGAATAAGAATAATTACTTTCCACAAGTTAGTATGGAGAAAATGCTGTTTACTAGTTTGAGAAATAATTCAAATGTCAGTCAACATTGAAATAAACCATGATTTTGAATCTCCTTCTGATATCACTTTGCATTGTCTCACTGAGGTTCACACTTCTCCACTGCAACTTATGGACATACAAAGATTTGTTGAGAAAAAACAGATTGATTGATCAAGTCTGCACCAAATAATCATGATGCTTGCCTCATTGTGATTAGGACACTTTCCACTGCCTTGCAAGTCAACAAATGTCCGAGTGTACAGAGCGGTTGACATCAGCACACTCCTGTACTGCAGTGAGATCTGGACTTTGTATCAGCAACACAGAAGGGTGCTAGAGAAATTCCATCAGTAATGACTCCATCATATCTGCCGAGTTAGGCAGGCGGACCATCAAACAAGCAATAGTGTACTTTTTGAAGCCAGCTCCACAGCACTCAGGCAAATCCCCTGCAAAATCAACATCAATGGACTGTTTCTGAATGGCCAAAAGGCATCTCCCCCATCAGGTCCTGTTTTCTCAACTCCTAAATAGTCAGTATTCCAGAGACAATGAAGAAAATACTTCAAAGACAATCTGAAGCTCTCCTTGAAGTGCAGCAACATTGACATTAATGTCGGGAGCAGCTTGATACCAATCAAAGAGCAAAGAACAAAGAACAATACAGCACAGGAACAGGCCCTTCAGCCCTCCAAACCTGTACCGGTCATGATACTAAGCTTTGCTAAAACCCTCAGCACTTCCTTGCACCATATCCCTCTATGCCCATCCTATCCATGTGTTTGTCAAGATGCGTTTTGAACGCCGTTAATGTATCTGCTTCCACAACCTCCCCAGGCAACGCATTCCAGGCACTTACAACCCTCTGCATAAAAAAACTGCCTCGCACATCTCCTCTAAACTTTACCCCATGGATCTTAAACCTGTGCCCCCTGGTGACTGACCCCTCCTCCCTAGGAAAGAGTGCCTGCCCATCCACTCTATCCATGCCCCTCATAATCTTGTAGTCCTCTATCAGGTTACCCCTCAACCTCCATCTTTGTAATGAAAACAGTCTGAGTCTATTCAGCCTTTTCACATAGCTAACACCCCCCAGACCAGGCAACATCCTGGTAACCCTCCTCTGCACCCTCTCCAAAGCCTCCACATCCTTCTGGTGTGTGGCGACCAGAATTGTGCACAATATTTCAAGTGCTGCCCTATCAAGGTTCTATACAACTGTAGCATGACTTGCCAGTTTTTATACTCAATGCCCCATCCAATGAAGACAAACATTCCGTATGCTTTCTTGACTACCTTGTCCACGGTGTTGCCACCTTCAAAGACCTGTGGACCAACACGCCCAGATCTCTGACTTTCACTCGTTCAAAATAGCAACACTTGTCCATTCAGCTGCATCTCGCTTTGAGTCCAAATGTCTCAGTCATGATTTAAAGCAACGACAGAGAAGGAAAGAAAATGAAGCAAATCTTTCACTCCTGACCTCACTACCTCATGGGACATCCGGCCCCATGTACACAAAGATCTGTGGATCGAGAATCGGTCTGTTCATTCACATGAAAACCCGTGACAGAAACTCAGGACTCTGAATGGACGGCATCCTCAGATCGAGGGACAGCCGATGATGAGGAATGCCTCTCCATTCTTTCCTCAGAGATTGGGAAGCGTAAAAAACAGTGGCGGTGGTTGTTAGTGAGGAATTGAATATTCCTCCCTCATCCCCGCAGGTGATCGACACCAACCCACGAAATTATATTGATATATAGACAGTTAATTAATTTCACACCTTTAAAGTTGCTCATTTTAATTTGCAATATCAAGAGCAAACTTGCTAAATTGTATTCTCATCCTTCACAAATCCCTTGGCTTATTCTATGGTCATTGCTGCTCTGGTGCGCAGTGTACAGGATAAACACACAGCCCATGTATACAGCTGTGCTGTCCAATTACTTGCATGGTGAGTATGGTCTGTATGAGACGTCTATGAGTGAATGCAGCAGTTAAGTAAAGCCAGCTGAATAAATGCAGCCTTTGTTAGAGAAATGCTAATGACCCAAGGACCTCTGTGCATTCTGAATAAAACACCTTGGTCTGTGCATTGTACAGACTGATCACTCATCCTTTCTACTTCCTTTCAACGCACTGCCAGGATTGCCCTTACTGATTATTTCACTCTGCGCTGATTATCCCAGTGACAAATGTTGCGATCTAACATTGCTGCAATATCTAATTGAAAGAAGCTTCCTCGGAACCCGCCTGCTCCAATTTGACTCATCCAGACAAAAATAACAGTGGTGCAAGGAACATTGCCTTGCCATCCTTTGAACTGCAATGTTTAAACAGCATATTGTTTCCAAGAATATTTTCACAAAGGAGAGGCTGTCAAAAAAGCGTATTGAGAGGACGGCAGGCTGACATCATTCCAGGAAAAAGGCATATGTCTTTCTAATTGCCGTTCACCAGTTGTTTCCTCTCGGGGTGCAGCTTGCATAAACGATTAAAGGTCATTTTACACAACTAAAGGTTGGGAATATCTATCCTGTACTCTGAGTTAAATATTGTTCTGAATTAATTCTTGCAGGTTTCGAATTTTAGAATTTGAAGTTCTGGCGGCTGTCACCCAGTTGGTTCATTGCTGCTGAGGTGCCTGTTATTTTTCTTCAGTTGACTGACCTCCTTACCCAGAAGAAACAGGATATGGTTTTCACTTGGCCTGCTGCCCTCTCTCTTTAATTTTAGAAGTTGCTGTTCTGTTATGTTGGGCTGAAATGGCTTTTGTTGAGATCAAGCTGAGAACTGCGGTCATTGGGAGGTCAGCTGGTTTCAAAACAGTTGGATTGTAACTCTCTGCTGCTTTCCCAGTAACTGTCTAATGAGACCACATTAGTCTCCAAACATTTTAATGGAAAAAGAATGTGATGATGGTGTTAAACAAAGAATGAGGCTGAAAATTACATTGTGTGTGTTTTGGCATCCAATCAAGATATGTTGTTAAAATTTGGTTAATGTCTTGATGGTTATTGAGTAATATAATTTTCGTAAGTGATTTCAAATTGGCATTGAAAGGCTTTCAAAATTAATATATATTGCATCCAACAATTTAATAGATCCAACATACTTGAAGCTCAAGGCCATCATTCGAGTAGAAGAGGTTAAGAGATGATTTGATAGGGGCGTTTAAAATAAGGGATTTTTTTTATTCATTCAAGAGATGTGGGCATCACTGGCTAGACCAGTATTTATTGCTCAACCCTAATTGCCCCTTGAGGAGGTGGTGGTGAGCTGCCTTCTTGGACTGCTGCTGTCTCTGTGGTGTAGGTGGACCCACAGTGCTGTTAGGGGAGGGTGTTCTCAGATTTTGCCTCAGTGACAGTAAAGGAACAGCGATACATTTCCAACCCAGAATGGTGAGTGGCTGGGAGGGAACATGCAGGAGGTGGAGTAGATGGGGCCAGTGGAAGTAAATAGTTTCCAGTGACTGAGGGATATGGACAGATTTTTGTCTCTCAGGGAATTAAGAGATATAGGGAATGGCCAGGAAAATGGAGCTAAAACACGAGATCAACATGATTGCATTGAATGACCAAGCAAGATCAATGGGCCGTACGGTCTACTCCTATTTCCATTTATTACGTACTTATAGGTACAAGATTCAAAGTAGGAGATTGATACACGATCAATGACCACTAAAGTGAGGTTGTAGTCCAACTGAAGGCTTTAATAAGCCAGATGTTTCCCCCAGCAGCTCAGGTACAGAATGAGGGCTGCTGGGGCGGCACGGGTTCTTATACCCCGCCTATCAGGGCGGAGTTATTACACACTCTAGCCAATAGCAAGCATACAGATTCTACCAATGGTGCTTTAGCCTCTCATGTACCATAATACCTATAATACCACATTCACCCCCTGTTAAAAAAAAGTCCGGTGGGGGTGGTGGCCAGAGACTACAAAACATAACAACATGGTATAATAAGTTATGGAGGTACCGTAATACCTCCGTACAGTGTTTAGTAACTATTTACAAGTCTGGTAGCTATGTACATTTGGTGGTTTATATTTACAGATTACAGTCAAAATGAAGCAATCAGTCGGTCGGCGGCCCTGGTCGTCCTCTGTGATCGTCGGAACCTCGGTGGTGACTCCGGTGGAGTCTCGGGCGTCTGTGACTCCGGGAGCGTGGCTTTGATCTCCATGGCAGCTTCGTCACCCCTAGATGGCGCTGGTGGGGAAAACGGCTGACCTGGGAAGGAAGCATCTGCGGGGGGCATCGGTGGGTGGGGGGGCCTAGACGGGGGCGGCGGGAGGACCGATCCTCCTGTAAGGTGCTGCAGTGGAGGGGAGGGTGGGACTGGTGGCTGGAATGTGCTTGGAGTTCCGGCGGGCGCCAGGTCCCGTAGGGAGACCGTATCTTGTCGGCCATCGGGGTATGCCATGTAGGCGTACTGGGGGTTAGCATAGAGCAGATGAACCCTCTCGACCAACTGGTCCGACTTGTGCACCCTCACATGTTTTCGGAGCAGGATGGGTCCGGGTGCTGCCAGCCAGGACGGGAGCGAGGTCCCAGAGGAGGACTTCCGCGTCGGGGTGTATGAAGCTCTCCATGCTCCCAGAGTCAATTAGGCAAGACGTCTCATGCCCGTTGATGAAAACGGTCGTCGTAGCGGTTGAGAGTGTTCGAGGTCGAGACTGATCCAGAGTCACCGAGGCCAATCGCAGTAGTTGAGAATTCTGTTCAGGCAGTGTGTGGTCGTCCGAGCAGGGGTTCTGGAGGTTCATCCAAGATGGCGTCTCCCATTGGTCGCACATGGCCGGGGGTGCACAAAATGGCAGCACCCATCCCTCAAGCGTGGCGTCCGCGGAACAAAATGGCGGCGCCCGGGGTCCCCATGTGGCCCTGGGATATGGGGGTGGCGGAGTTATTATACACTCTAGCCAATAGCAAGCATACAGTTTCTACCAATGGTGCTTTAACCTCTCAGGTACCATAATACATATCATACCACAGAGATTCAGAACAGAAAGTTGCAATTTTTCTTACAAAGAGAATTGTGAGGTTATTGAATGTGCAGCTTGAATTACTGATTGAAACAGGAACCATGGTTCGGATTTTTGCTATCGATGTGGGTATCCTTAGTCAGGAAATTTCCCGACTCGGCAGAGTCATCTCAGTATAAAGTACCTGTTTACGTGCTACTTTCATTCTGTTGGGAGGGGGTGTCTGGCATAGAGTTGGGCACACTGGACCCCAGAGGCAGATCAGAGACCGCCACAAGGTAGCCGGGTTATGCGGACAGGCTGTTTAAAAGGCCCACCTTGGTTCTCTGGGACCTCTTCCCTTTTGTTTTGTTGCATTTTAGCCCCTCTGGCATCACCCCCACCCTCCCAACCCACCCCTTTCCCCTGTGCCAACTTAATGCCAACTCATGCCCCACTCACCCCATGGTCCCTTATAGTCCTCCTATCAACTCAACAGCATCTCATGCCCCTCACCCATCCCAATGGCTCCTTATGCCCTCCAGGCCAACTAATGGCTCTTCCAGGCACATTAACATAGTATATACAATGTGCAGAAGCAATGAAACTTATAGTAACAATGGTATGCGTGAAACTGCTTAGAAAAAGAATTACATTCAGATTTTTAAACTTTCAAACAGCTGGAAGATGTCATGGGATGTGGGCATCACTCGCAATTTATGTGTGATTGGTGGGGTAAACACCTCAGCATTTATTGCCAATCCTAATTGGCTCAAGAAGATGGTGATGAGCCACCTTCTTGAAACATTTCAGCCTGTGTGGTGAAGGTAAACTCCCAGCACTGTTCGGAAAAGAGTTCCGGGATTTTGGCCCAGCGACAGTGAACAAACGGTCATATTGTTCCATGTCAGCACGGTGTCCGACTTGGAGGGAGTTTTGCAGATGATGGTTTTCTCATGCCCTTGTTTTTCTAGGTGGTAGGGGGTCACAGGATTGAAAGGTGCAGTTGCTGGGACACGGGTGGCATGGGTTTTGGGCTACTGCTCAGAGAGGGGACCAATGTCTGGATAGCCGTTAGAACAAATAACATGGAATTTACAGTACAGGAGGAGGTCATTCAGCCCATTGGGTCTGCACCACCCCTTGGAAAGAGCAATAGTTTGTTTCTATGTTATACTTTCTATGTAATTCTATCTAAATTACAAAGAATTTGAATTTTGACTATTTTGATTATTTTCTTGCTTCTGGTTAAGAATGGCAAATAGGTTTTGGTTCAGTATGTTTGAAAGTGAGTGTATCCTTCAAATCTGAAGCTGAATTGCAATAATTCATACCCTCAATAGAACTCAATGGGAAATAAAAGATTTGTCAAACAATGCAACTACCAATAATTTATTTTAACAAGGAATGGCATGTTCTCCCCAGTTGGGGTTGTTTGAGAATAACAGTAAATTGAAAGAAATGATTTTCTTTTCTTTGCTCAAGATGACAGCAGCAGCTCAGTGGGGAGTACGGGGGGAATGGGGAGTAGGGGGGATGGGTGTATGGGGAGTAGGGGGGGGGTGGGAAGTATGGGGGGATGATGAGTTTGGGATGGGCTGGCATGGGCGGCACTGCTGAACATGGGTGGGCCAGGCAAAGAATGTTGCTGGGTGGAGGTGCAGCTGGGAACATGCTCATGAGGGGACGGTGCCAGGGGGGCGGTTCCAACCCATCCGTGCGGCCCGGTGGAGGTCTTTGATCTTTTTATGACACTGGGTCCCAGTCCTCCTGGTCCTGAGCTGACAGCCAGTGCCACTTCCTCCCAGGCGGCACTGGCTACCCTGTGGCTGACCCTCCGAGACGCTCGGGGGAACAGGGCATCCCATCTGATGTCGACCGCATCTGGCCGCCTGGGCCAGATCGGCATCCTCGAATTGTGAGGCTGGTCTCCTCAGTGGCATGGCTGCGAACTGTGTGAGGTAGGCTATGCAGAAACGGTTTAAGTGCTACTCTCCCTTGGTAATGGTGGGCTGGCGAGTGCAGTCCTGGCCAATCAGCTGGCTGGATAGTCATTTGCGAGGTGAAGCCCAGGGGGCCTCGTTAAGTGGTCCAATTAACATTTTAAGCGGTGATAGCCTCGCCGAGCCGAGCATCGGGAAGCTCGTGGCAGTTCCTGCTCACTACCACACTTGGAAACTTTTCCATTTAATCAAGGCGCATGTCTACCAACTTCTACATTACCAGCTGTACCTACATTGCCCACTGTAACCCTGCCCATTTTTGTCTTTCCCCTTCCTCCCTTAAATCCCCTATCTCATTTCCCCTGCTTGTAAATTCTCTGGGATGACTCCCGGCTCACACAAAGTGCAAGTTGTTGTTTACTGTGATCCAGTTATTCACAAAAAGACTCAAGCAGGTTCTTTTCTGGTGCACTGGGCAGCTCGGTGAGTGAAATGAGAGGTTTGCAGCTGCAGCACATCTTTGCTTTTTGTGGTGAGTCACTGGCAGAGTCAAAACTGGTGCAGGCAGTTGTGGTGAGAAGTGAGAACATGTCGTGATTCGTTTTGATAACTGACAACGCGGTGGATAATCCCAGCGAGAAGTAGATCATCATGAAAGAACGATAAACTTGCATTTATATAGCCTTCCATGACCTCAGGACATTGCAAAACATTTCCTAGTCAATGAAGTGCTTTTGAAGTGTGCATGCAGCCTCAATACAGGAATTGCAGCAGCTGCTTGTTTACAACAAGTTCCCACAAAGAGCAGAGTGATAATGTCCAGGTAATCCATTTTGAGGGATGAATATTGCCCAGGACACTGGAAAGATCTCCCTTGCTTTTCTTTGAAATAGCACCATGGGATCCTTATCTCTCCTCTGAGGCAGACAGGGCCTCAATTTAATGAATTCCAAAGACAGCACCGCCAACAGTGCAGCACTCCCTCAGTTGTTCACTGGAGGTGTCAGCCTTGAGTTTGTCCTCAAGTCTCTAAAGTGGGGCATGGACCCACAATTTTAAGAGAAGATGCTACCCATTGCTAAACCTCATGCTGAAACACATGAAAGGAAAATACTGGGGTGTTCAAGCTATTTTGTTTCATATTTATTTCCATCAGATGGTATGGATTTTATTTGTCTTGTGATACAGGTCCAAGTTGTTATTCTTATGTGAGCTGAGACTGTAGCTAATCGTTCCTGGACAGTTTAATCAGATTCCAGCATGGATAATAGGATGATGATCAGGAATGAGAAACCTTTTCATTTTCCCAGTCCAGAGGCGCTGACAGCAATTTCAGTGTCCTTATCAGTCACTTAGATGAGATCAGCGCAAACTGAGGATCTAACCTGGGATCTTCCTTATCTCACCAGTTTCCTGAAAAGTCGCCTTTATCTGAGGGCCAATTCAATGAAATCGCTTTTCCATGTATTAGGAGGATAAATGTAATCTGCAATGAGAACAGGTTGTGTCACTGGATTCCTTGTCGGAATGGGAACATGCTGGTGCGGTCCAACAAAAATGCAAAGAAAATGGCCATCAGATAGTCAGGGGGAAATAAAGGCAAGTTCCTTCCTGAAGTGAATGGCATGCACATTTTGGTTTGATCTGAATTACCTTAAACTCAATTATCTCCACAACTGGTGTCTCTCCCTCCTTTCAATTATACTACACATGGGTACACCTAGTGTTGAAGTTGGAGAGCTACAGTCTAAGCATTTCCTCAGGTGAGTCACATGGACGTTTGTTTGAAGCAAGCTGGAGTAGAGTTTGGAAACCATTCCCCCATTTTAAAGTGGGGGAGCTGTGAGACAGCTTAAATTCCCCCCAAGTAATTATAACGGCAGATTTATAATTGTTTGTGTCATTGCGCAGGGATGCCTTCGAATCTGCTCAATGTCTTGCAAGACACATAACCACATGGAAGTATCTTTTAGAATTAACAGAAGTTTCATACCTATCTGACTGTGCTGCTTGAAGGAAATACATGTGTTTGGCGATGCTATTATTCAGAGCAAACAGGGAGCAAGGGGTTCATCAAGAATGCTCTTGGTGGAGTGAAGATCTTCGCTGCAAATAAAATCAGGAGAATCCCAAAACAATTCCCTGTGGTTCTTTGGTTGGGAATAACCCAGGTTTTGCAGTACCATCATTTTCCATTGTCTCTTTCCTCCTTCCCTGAAATGATGAGTCCATGGACAAGCCAGTGTCTGTTGCACATTGAGACGGTAGTATTACATTTTGTTTCGTATGGGAGATAGCTCCAAGCTAGCAAAGTAACCGATGCTAACAGTTTCAAATATGTTGCAATAGCCTCCCAAGAAAATGACCCTGAAGCTTATGGTGTGCAGACACAAGTAGTTACATGTATTTTTGCTTCATGGTGTGGATGCAGAAAGTGAAAAACCACCGATACATTTCCAGGAACAGTCCGTCCATATTTAGAATGTTTCTTTTGTAAGCAGGTTTCAGTTACACAATTGATAGGCTTTAATTTATAAAAATGGAAAACAAAGTCACCGGGTGGAATTTTCCAGTATCACCCCGCCCCCAACCACATGGCAGGTTTAATGGGGGAGGAACAATGCAGCGGGAGCCAATAACTCTGGGGAATGTGCACTGCTGCCCACCATCATGGGTCGCCATTCCTGCCAGGTGTCAGCGTGAAACTATTTTGCATCCCCTTACTGGGATACAGATGAAGGCCAGACCAGAATTGTGTCCACTCTTCCCAATCATTCATGGTGTTAGCAGGTTTTCATACTGGTCTGGAACACGACTGGACTAATTGTGGTCTGCAAAGGTCGGCACTTACCTAAAGAAGGCCAGGGAAGCCTGCGGAGATCAGGATGCAGGCCTCCAGTGACCATGGACCCCACCATGCTCAGTGCTGGCTGAGTTGAGCATCTATCACATGGATTATCTAACTGCAGTAACCTCCAGAAGTTGAATCTTTGAGCAGCAACTTCTTTGAGGAGGTGCATTTTCAAAAGGCAGGAGATACTGCTGGTGGCTGTGGCCTGTGCTGGGTGGAGAAATTAGATGGGAAGGAGAGGAATGAAGAGTTGGGGCGGGTGTGGAGACCTAGAAGGGGCAGGGGAGATTTTGGCTGGTTGGGGCAAGAGAAAAAAGCTGCCGGGGGTCTTCAAACAAGTAAGCTTGTATGGAACGGGAGGGTAGGAAGGGCCATGGAGTGTGGGAGGGGGGCATTGTTGCGCAGATGTGAATGGGAATGAGGGGAAAGGGGTTCAGAGAGAGGAGTCTGTCGTGTTAATTGAGGAGTCCTAGGGGACATACTTGAGGCATTGATGATAGGAAGGGATGGTGAGGGTTAAACAGGTTGGGGGGCGAGTAAGGTTGGAGGGTGAGGGTTCAGCGATGGTGAGTCAAGGAGCACTCATGGTTGTTGGAGGGCATATGCAAAGAGAGGCGGATTCTGGGGGGGCCGAACAATGAAGGGGTAGATGTACAGTCATGCGGTGGGCTCCTCGGAAAGGTAAAGGACGCCGATATTCAGCTGAATGGAAGATGACGGGGGAAGAGTTGAAAGATAGCTGTTGGAAGGTTACCTGTTGAACCAGGTCAAGGCCTGATGTGGGGTATGAAGGGTGGGGAGCTGAAGAGTTGGTATAAAGGGATCGCTGAAAGGGTGGGCGGTGAAAGGTGGGGTCCTGGAAGGAGAAGTGTCCTAAAGGGGGCATGGGAAGACCTGAAAGGGGGGCACTCAGCGACTCCATACAGCGGTGTCCACACTTGGGGGTGGGGGTTGGGTACTAGCCCTGTGTGGGGGGTGATATTGCCCATGGGGGGGTGGGGGGGGGGGGACTCCCAAGCTCACTAAGAGATTGGAGCACCCTTTCAAATGGCGGCCCGATCTCTGAGGAACTATTCTGGCCAGTGAGTTCAGCTCTCCACTGAAATAAAATAAAATGCGGACTAATCTGGGGAGAAACTCCGCAGGGCCCAAAAAACTGACTAAGGGCAGAATTTACCAGCTGTTCACTGCGGCGGGATATTCCAACCCACCGACGGTGCACCCCTGCCTCAGGTTCCTGACGATGAGTGGTGCATTCAACGGGAATTCCCGTTGACAACGGCGGGACCAGAAATTTCCGTTGGTGGGCCATCTCCGTTGCTGGAAAACATGTGGAGGTAAATCCCAACCTAAGTGTGGTTAGATAACGGTGAGGAAATCGCCGAACTTTGAGCAAAACCCACCACAAATGACACTTAGAAAACTTTCCGTTAGATCATGCCCCGAGTGCGCGAAGGGCAAATGCTCAGCGGCGGGAGACGTCCTGCACATGGTCCTGGCAAATACATTTACCTCCCTGCATGGGTTTGATTCCAGAGGACATAGACTAGACCTGGGGTGTCCCTCAGGAGATGGTTGGGAGTGTGGGGGTGATGTACAGGCAAAAGGACTGGATCACAAATAAACCACTTCAGACCTCATTATAGTGCACGTGGGCTGTACTTTAAAAAGTGTCACAACCTCATGTGAAATCAAAACATCTTAATCTTGCATTCTCTGCCACTTCTAGGTTCTCCCCCGACATCCGCAGCAAGGGGGGAGGAGGCAGCTGACCAGGTGGCTCTGTTGCCATGGATGATCTTGATGGCCGTGCTCTGGAGACCTGACGTCTGGAGGGCCCTGCTTCCTTTGGCTGTCGGGCAGTTGCACCCTCTGCAGCCACAGAGGATGAAGATGAAGGGGTCACAGGCAAGCGGAGTTTGCAAAGCCAGACACCCTTATAGAGACCTGAATGGGGTCCAAAGGGCCCCTGCTTGACTTCTCGAGTGGAAGGGGCACCTGGAGGAATGTTTTGTATACCCCATCCCCCCTCGCATAGCCACTGCTTACCCGTGGCTATAGTGATTGCGAGAGTACAGCTCTGGCATAAACTCTGCGTTCAGCTCTGGCATAAACTGGGTGTGCTGCTGGACCAGCTTCTCCATGGCATCCCCCTACCTCCCCATAGAGAACTTGACGTGCGCAAAGGTCTGCACACCTTCATCAGAGAATAGGCGGATGGACTCCCAGGCCTCGCATGCCACTTTTCTGAGGGCCTCTAACACCTCTGCCGAATGTTCCCAGCCTCTTGCAGCTTCCCAGCATCTCATGGATGGTGCATCCCAGAATCTTGTCATCCATCTTGGACATCAGACATGCCTTCAACATGGAGGAACAATGACCCTTAGCTTTCTGTGTGACATGTATGGATCGTTACAGGCTGGAGGCTGCCCACTGACCTCTCTATCACTGCAGGCTCGGTCTGGTTCCTTCCCAGCCACCTTCTGTCCGCAACTGCAACTTGTTGAATTTCCTGATATCTGGGAAACCCCCTCCCTTCTCTCTCTCTCTCTCTCTCTCTCCAATTGTGCCTCGACTTCTCCTGTGCAAAGACAGAATATGGGGTTGTGAGCAATTGGGTTTCATGTATTTTTCTCACTTCCACACTTACAAATAGCCTACTGGGTTGTATGCCATGTGATTGGTACACCGCAGGTTGTCCACAGGGGTTCTGGATAGCACCCTCTAGAGCTGTGAGTCCATGCAGATAGAAGGATAAGGCTGACAGAGGCATCTCATTAGTGGTGCTTGTCCGGTGCCCTCAATGCTAAACCCCCACCCACAATCGCCCCCCCCCCCCCACACTTGCAGAGAGTATCTGAGCTATGTGTGTGGAAGTGGCCTCCCCACCTGCAAACTAGATGTACTGCAATGGAGCTATGAGGCATTACCTTATCATGTTGAATAGCTCTTTTATACATGGGCTGCATGGATGGTGTTGTTGCCACAAAGGCCCATGTCCCCTCCACATTCAATGAGAGAAGTGTAGCCATTTGAAAATTCACTTATCCCGGCAGAGTACATGAGTTCATTCATGTGTTTGCAGAATTACAGGGCAGTCCTCTGGTGGAAACCGTGGGCACTATCCTCCCTGGAGTCTTCCTCCCATGCCAGGCTAGTGTGAAAACTTGGCCTCCTTCTTCCGTCTTCTGGATAGAGTACACTCCTCCTGATCTCTATTGCATTGAGAGGGACTTCCAAGGACACCGAATCTGAAGACCAGAGATCCCTCTGATCGGCAAGCTATCTATCTACTTCTTTAATCATGGATTAGTGTGATGCTTAAATGCCGTTTAATATGGCGCCTCGCTATGACGGCAAGGTGTGCGCCATGCAGCCCGCCCCACCTTGAAAAACATCGGAAACCCCTGACTGCAAAATTAATGAGGCTGGCATCACCGAATATGCGGCAATTCTCACCAGCCTCTGTGGCAGGAAACACTCCTAGATCCCAACCCCGGCACAGTACTTAGCCTCAGAATGGAAAACTCCACCCACCCTTTTAATATTCAACAGACAATCCAGAACCAAAAGTTATCTAAACAGTCTCTTATTCTACCCTCCCACCCTATCACCTAGCAGGTTATTCAGGTGTTCTATCCCTTTGGAATCAGTTTACACAGGTACCATACCCCAGGCAGCTTTCCTACCTTTTTACCGGGACATTCTTTCCTCTTCAAACCTTCAAAATTCATATTTTTCTCTTTCCTCATATAGTCTTCTTCCCCATTCAAATTTCAACTGAAATAGTGAAAAAAATTACCCCAAGTGGGAGGTGCAAGCCAGCAGGAAGAATGGGGTGCTACAGATGTCCTAGGATCGCTGGGTCTGTCATTTCTGAATATAGAAGCCCAAAAATCAACACAACATCTAAGTCACATGTGACAATGTTGTCTTTGACAGCATTGCCCAGTCTCAGGTACTTGCTCAATCCTCATTAGGGTCTGGTTGGAACGGGAGAACGTATGGCCAACTAATGAGACTAGCAGTTAATGAACCCTCTTTACAGCCATGCCACTAATCCTGGACACTACAATTTGACAAAGGAAAGATTTACCTGAGAACAGTTTTTCGGGTTTCTCTGATGTACATCAAGCCGAGCTTCTCTGCTCTGCCCAAGCAAAGTGATCTGAAGTCTCAATGGCAGCATTGACAGCGTTTTTGATGTACCACATTTCTAGCACTTGACCTCTCACTGCCTTAGGGTCATCTGGCCATGCTGTTCAAGATCACAATGGCAACTTTCCTGGGCCCTCATTTTTTGGAAGAACCAGTTGGCAAAACAATGCACAGCTAATGCATCTCAAAGAACATGGAGGTTTTGTGGCACTTATTAAATGTAATTCTGCAGAGGAACATAACAGTAAGTATAGAGAAGTCCAGAAATGGAGAACTTTTGCTTCATGGTGGCACCAAATTTGACCTGACTAATGCGTGGCATATTTTCCTGGGATAATGGAGCAAGGGTCTTGTACAGGTGGCCTTGATGGATACCAGTCCTTTGCCTCTCATGGCCTACATCCAGTGGTTAGGTGCAATCATGTTCAGGAAAGAATATTTGAGGAACTCATTGCATGCCCCAAACATGAAAATCCCATCCACAGCACCTCTTCCCCCCAGGGCCTGAATAAAAGGATAGTCTGGGTTTATTTCTGGTGACAGTACTGAGTGGATCACAAGCTAATTCAAATTAGCGTTCACCCGTGCATAAGGGGTGATAGAAATATGGAACTCCCTCCCTCAAACAGCTGTTGAATTGGAGCTTCCAAGACCGAGATAGATAGATTTTTGTTAGATAAAAGTATCGAGGGTCATGAAGGAAAGTTGGAATTATGGAGTTGAGGTGCAGATTACCCATGATCTAATAGAATGGCAGAGCAGGCCTCAAAGACAAAATCTTCCCCCACAGCTTGTAATTTTCAAAAATGATAAAGAAACCCCAGCTTCTGGGGCGTCATTCTCCGCCCCCCCCGCCGGGTCAGAGAATGGCCGTTGGCCGCCGTGAATACCGCCCCCGCCCCCGCCGAAGTCTCCGGTACCGGAGATTGGGCGGGGGCGGGAATCCTGTCGGGAATTGCCTGTCCCGCCGACGTAAATCAAAGCTGGTATTTACCGGCGGGACCAGGCGGTGCGGGCGGGCTCCGGGGTCCTGGGGGGGGGGCGCGGGGCGATCTGACCCCGGGGGGTGCCCCCACGGTGGCCTGGCCCGCGATCGGGGCCTACCGATCCGCGGGCGGGCCTGTGCCGTGGGGGCACTCTTTCCCTTCCGCCTCCGCCATGGAGACTCTCCCCACTGCGCATGCGCGGGAAACTGTATGCGGCCACTGACTCTCCCGCGCATGCGCCGCATTTCCGCGCCAGCTGGCGTGGCAACAAACGCCATTTCTGCCAGCTGGCGGGGCAACAAACGCCATTTCCGCCAGCTGGCGGGGCGGAAATCCCTCCGGCGCCGGCCTAGCCCCTCAATGATGGGGCTCTGCCCCCAAAGATACGGAGCATTCCGCACCTTTGGGCCGGCGCGATGCCCGTCTGATTGGCGCCGTTTTTGGCGCCAGTCGGCGGACATCGCGCCGTTGGGGGAGAATTTCGCTGCTGATGTCCATTCCTTGCCAAACATTGATATAAGACTGTTCAGTGGTTCCCCTCACACAGATTTAGCCCTCCCCTTCAATGAATGCGTGGATTCTTGCAGGCCCCCAGCACCTTGGTCGAGCGGTCACTATTCATATGTGTGTGCATTTAGGGATTGAGACCTGTTCTTTTAATCATTAGAATGTCGCAACTGAACCTAACCCTGTTCTCACCCAATAGCTGCATGCACGTATTTTACAGCTACCATGAACGCAGGTGTACATATTGGAAGTGTGAACAATTTTTCTTCAATGCATCTTATGGAAGTACCTGACAATAACTCCACCTTTTCTGGATTTATTAAATGGCTCCAAAAGATGAGATAAAGACAGTGAAAAATTGACTCATAGTTCTTATGCTGAGCTGAGAATATATGTGGAAGGTTTCATACTGAGTCACACTCAAATGACTGGGCTCAGATGCTTACCTTTTTTGGTATATAAACTGACATAGCATCGGGGCACAAGTGTAGATTCCTCCAATCGGGACAGCTGCCTTGCAGACTTAACACTATTGATTGCTAAACTCACAAAAAGCGCTGAGAGAAATTGTACTGGAGCCAAGAGAGGAATCTGGAACCATCCCACAATTTATGAGCAACTCAGATTCAGCAGGTGATACTTAATACTGCAGTTAAATTTTTGCATACATGCAATAATGTTCCAAGTTTGACACTGACTGGGAGAGCATTCCAGGGTGACATGAGCGCTGTGAGAAGATTCACTGCCATTATTCTCTGTGCAATCTTTAGATTGAAAGAATATTGAAGTGAAGTTGGATCAGTTCTTGAATTCTTAGGATGAACCTTGGAGATCTGTCTTAATTGTTGGCAGCTCTTATGATGCTACTTTGATCTCAATTTTGCAAAAACCTGGCAGCCTGACAACATTTTCTGTGATGCTTAGAAAGTTCAGGGTCCCCTGATAGCTTAATGTGTAACTGAGCTTTACAGGCTAGAAAGGTCCAGATTGGATTCCTGGTCTATGCAGAGTTCGTTATTTTTAGCATGGTTGCTATCAGTGACACCATACTGCGGACAAGTAACCTAACAGCACACAACGTTTGGGTTAACAGTGAAATGCCCAAACTGGGGATGTACATGGACATCCAGGAGGGAAGGTTAGAACATTGAAAAGGAAAAAGAAAGAGAATTAACTAAATATTTAGATTTTTTTAAAAGAAATCTCATTAATTTGTGGGCAGCACGGTAGCACAAGTGGATAGCACTGTGGCTTCACAGCACCAGGGTCCCAGGTTCGATTCCCCGCTGGGTCACTGTCTGTGTGGAGTCTGCACGTTCTCCCCATGTCTGTGTGGGTTTTCTCCGGGTGCTCTGGTTTCCTCCCACAATCCAAAGACGTGCAGGTTAGGTGGATTGGCCATGATAAATTCCCTTAGTCACCAAAAAGGTTAGGAGGGGTTATTGGGTTACAGGGATAGGGTGGAAGTGAGGGCTTAAGTGGGTCGGTGCAGACTCGATGGGCCGAATGGCCTCCTTCTGCACTGTATGTTCTATGTTCTATATAATTTGCTCTTACCTCATATTGCAATGAAGAAAGAGCAAAACAAAAGTGCGATGAATGTTAGAAATTGTTAGTGGGAAAAAAGTATTCGTATTATTACCATTAAAAGCCAGATTTTGTGGGCTTTATCAAATCAAAAGGAAATTGAGTGAGGTGAATTATTTGATAAGAACGCCAAATAGAAGGAAAACTCATAGAATGTATCACGTTAATATACTCAAAAGGTATTTTGACAGGGAAGGAAAGCAGGAGGATGTGTTAGTCATCATAACTCAGGGAGAAGAGATAAATCCGGATGATTCTGAATTTGACATTCCTCAAATTAGATTGGGAAATGAGGAATTAATATGAAATTTGGATAAATTACTGAATATCTTCCAGAGGAAAATCAGAGTGACCTGAAATTGCTATTAGAGTCACATAGAGCTACTTGTGGGAACAAAATTGGAAGTACAAAGGTGATTATGCATGATGTAGATGCAGGAAATTGTACTTCAATTAATCAACATCCACAAGGACTGAATCCATCCAAGTTGGCCCAGGTTCAAAAGGAGATTGAAAGCATGCTTAAGATTGAGATCATTGAAGTGAGTTGCAATGATTGGAGCTCACCTACTGTGATGGTACCAAAGCTAGATGGAACACAGCAAATGTTTGTGGACGATAGGAAAATCAATAAAGTAATGAAGTCAGATTTGTATCCAATTCCTCATTTGGAAGACTGTATTCAAAAGGTGGGACAACCAAATATAATTTCCTAAATAGACTTACTTAAAGGATACTGGCAGCGGCACGGTACCACAGTGGTTAGCACTGTGGCTTCACAGCGCCAGGGTCCCGGGTTCGATTCCGGCTTGGGCCGCATTGTCTGTGCGGAGTCTGCACTTTCTCCCTGTGTCTGCGTGGTTTTCCTCCGGGTGCTCTGGTTTCCTCCCACAAGTCCCAAAAGACGTGCTGTTAGGTAATATGGACATTCTGAATTCGCCCTCAGTGTACCCGAACAGGTGACGGAATGTGGCGACTAGGGGATTTTCACAGTAACTTCATTGTAGTGTTAATGTAAGCCTATTTGTGACAATAAAGATTATTCTTATTAAATGTCTTTATCGGAAAGGGTAAAGGAAGTTTCAGCTTTTGTCACACCAAATGGTCTGTACCAGTTCAATTATGCTGTTTGGAATGAAGAATGTGCCAGCAGCATTCCAAAGACTAACCAACAAGGTCATTTCTGTACAAATGAATTGTGCAGCATAGATTGGCGGTGTGGTGTTGTTCAGTCAAATGTGGAATGAGCATTTGGAAATTTGAAGGAATTGTTCAATCGTATATAAGAGGCTGACTTGGTGGCAAACTTGACTAAAAGTGAGTTTGCGAGAGCTCAAGTCACATTTTTAGGCCATTGTCATGTGAGAGTACCTTTAAGAAATGGGACTTTAAGAAATAGATGTTTATCAGTGATGTCAGAGTGTGGGTGGAGCTGGGCTGTCTGTCTGCTTTACTTTGTTTTTGAGCAGTCTGCTACAGAGTGAGTTTTTAGTTTCGTTTTCAGAGAGAAGAGCTGCAGTGAAAGCTAGCAGGTGCGCATGGATCTCTCTACAAGCTAAAGAGTGTTCATTTGGGTGATTCCAAGGGCATAACTGCTCCCATTAGAGAATTTAAACCTGATCTCTGTGTTAAAAGGGTCTTTTGTCTTCTGGATGTTGTTTGGGAATTTATCAACGGTTATCTGTCGAGTACTGTATTCTTTGGGGATTTATTGGTATTGATAGTTAAGATGTTTACTGTGGGTTTATAAAGTGTTAACTGGTTTCATGAATAAACATTGTTTTAATTTAAAAGTACTGTAACACCCTGTTGAATAACACCTGAAAGGCAGGCCCAGGTGCTCCCCATAACCACAATAAATTCAAAGTTAATCATAGAATTTACAGTGCAGAAGGAGGCCATTCGGCCCATCGAGTCTGCATCGGCTCTTGGAAAGAGCACCCTACCCAAGGTCAACACCTCCACCCAACCCCATAACCCAGTAACCCCACCCAACACTAAGGGCAATTTTGGACACTAAGGGCAATTTATCATGGCCAATCCACCTAACGTGCACATCTTTGGACTGTGGGAGGAAACCGGAGCACCCGGAGGAAACCTACGCACACACAGGGAGGATGTGCAGACTCCGCACAGACAGTGACCCAAGCCGGAATCGAACCTGGGACCCTGGAGCTGTGAAGCAATTGTGCTATCCACAATGCTACCGTGCTGCCCGGTCAGCAAAGGGTCAGATAAACTCCACGATACACTTTGGGGTTCTCTAAACCCTGGACCTTAACACCATACAATTGGACATGGTCAGAGGCCCCATGGAATGTAGAAACAAAATTTATTGGGGAGTACTGTCAACGAGAAGATAACTATTGAAATTTACGGGCATGAGTGGTTTCTATAGAAAATTTAGAATCATAGAGTCCCTACAATGCAGAAGGAAGCGATTCAGCCCATCGAGTCTGCACTGACCCTCTAAAAGAGCACCCTATCCCCACAATGCCATATAACCTTTGGATGCCAAGAGGCAAGTTAGCATGACCAATCCACCTAACCTGCACATCTTTGGACTGTGGGAGGAAACCGGAGCAACCGGAGGAAACTCACGCAGACACGGGGAGAAAGTGCAAACTCCATACAGACAGTCAGCCAAGCCGGAATTGAATGTGTGTCCCTGGCGCTGTGCAGTATCAGTGCTAACCACTGTGCCATCATGCCGCCCACTTGTGCCCACATTTTGGCAGTGTGGTTGCTCCACTGACTAAACCTTTGAAAAAGCACAGGAAATTTCATTGGATGTCAGAATGTCAGGAGCAATTTGATAATCTGAAAACTGTGTTGACCACAACACCAAATTATGATAATCAATTTAATTTGGCCATTGATGTAGGCATTAGTGCTGTACTATTACAAGAAGGTGACAAAGGAATAGAAAGACCCGTTGGTTATTCTTCCAGAAAACTAAATGTTCATCAGAAGATGTATTCAATTATTGAAAAGAAAATGTTGAGTTTGGTATTGGTATTGCAACATTTTGACATTTATCTTGCTAACAATTCATCAGAGGCAATTGTTTATATGGATCATAATCCATTGAAGTTTCTGAAGAAGTTTAAACATCATAATACAAGACTGTTTAGATGGAGTTTATTACTACAATAATTTATCCTGAAAATTATATATGTAGTAGGAAGAGAAAGCATGATTGCAGATGCTTTCTCATGACTTGGAGATGTGAAAAGAATGGAACATTTAAAGTTGGGAAACAAAGACTGAAATGGACTATACTAAGGTTTAAATTTACATGCATGAATATGATGGGATTATGTAACATATCAGGTAATAGTAGTGTTTCGTAATGAGTAGTAATTAAAGTTGAAAAGGCTTTGGAAAATGAAGCCAGCTTTTCATATTGCTGGTTCATTTTTTTATGGGGGCGGTGTGATGAATGTTAGAAATTGTTATATTTTATAATTTATACTCTTGCAGTAATGTTATTAGATAAAGAGTTTTAGAATGCATACAACCAGTGTGTTTGCTAAAGTTGTGATTAAGGGGTTGTAAATTTGAATCATTTATTTTAACCATTTATTTGTTACCGATAGTGGGCTATCAGAGTACTGTTTTGAGTTTTGGAGGTTCCCTGGGATGTAGATCATTTATGAGGGATTGTGTTTTGGTCCTGACTACCTAGGTCATGGGACATCTTATGGGAAGACACAAAGAATGCCTTATGCTGAGGGCATAGATGATGTAATTAAGGGAAGGAACCAGGTCTGTCTGTAGTTTCATTTTGTCATAGGATTGTAAGTTGAACAGAAGTGTTTGAGTTCACTTCTGAAAGGATCTCTCCAAGCTACACTTGCAAAAGCAAGTAAACATGATTATTAACTTTATTTAAAGTGGTCTTTGAGCTATGTTGGTTTGCTTAATTGGAATATATAGTTGCAGCTGTAGGGAGTAAGTTCAGGTTTTTTCCTTTATTTAAGAACTGGTTAAACTGTTACTGTTGACTGTTAACTGGTTCTTAACTTTCAAAATAAACTATCATTGTATGATATGCACCAACACAGCAGTGTTGTCTCTGTGAGTGTGACCTATCTTGAAGAATTTAGTAACTTTTCTTTGTGACTTGAATCATGAAAACATTTGCTCACCAGTTTTTTGTCCTGGTTCTTGGTTTTCTTCTGAAATTTATCTGCCTCACTTAAGTGGCTGTTGTGTGAGCATGAACAGGGAGTGCTGGCGGCAGTTCTGACCCAGGTGGGTGTTGCAACTGGTATGCACCAGCACAGCCCTGGTCCCAATTACTCTTCTAGTAGGGATTGCTGGTGAGCGATCAGGAATGGGAGCCCTGATCATATTCCCCCAGTTCCCAGTGTAGCCACCTGGGTTGGCCAAGTCCCGATTTAAAATGGAGAATAGCAAAGGCTGAAGTGGAATTCAGCCAACACAGGCAGAAACTAACAGATTCAAGTTACTGTGTATTAAACTCTGCAAAAGGCCAGACAGCATCGATACAAGCAGCCATCTGCATAATAATGTATCAGCCTAATAAGCGATCCCCGGGAACAATCGCAACATTTGGGATAAACAAAGCCAAGCCAGACTCCCGGCGCCAGCAGGAGCCAACGCAAAAGAGGTTAACGGACACCTCAAGACCGCCCATCGATCAGGGAACTGCTCCAGTATTGGAGAAATTGAACCAAGCGATTGGAACGAAGTCCAATCACTTGGAACCAGGTGCAGGGTCCGCCCCGAAAGGCGGGAAGCCCCTGGGGACTATAAAGTTAAGCCCCCAAGTTTAAATCGTTCTTCTTGACCGGGTCACTCAGCAACGCGAACCAACCCTTGATAGTGACCGGTGCAGCTGCCGCCGATATCCAGTAAGTCTTAAGTCAACGCTCGCCACGAGATAGGCGCTCCTAGCTACCAATCCGTACCAACTTCGAATCCCGCAGACTCAGAACCCGAACGAAAGGCCATTTGTTCCCCTGACCTGGTGGGCCAGTCCAAAGCTAAGTATAGGCCTGTTAGTTGTAGAAGCAGCTTAGAAGTAGAATCTGTGCATGAGTAGCGATTACTGTGTATAATAAATGTGCTTTGATTTGAATCTTACTAATCGGTGTAGTTAGTTTTTGATCATTACTTGAACTTGAACCTCGTGGCGGTATCATAAAGATACCTGGCGACTCGAGAGCAAAGGTTATAAAACAGCCAATTGAACCAACCAAAAGTTAGCAACACCAGTTCTGATGAAAGGTCATCAAACCGGAAAGGGACTCCGTTCCTCCACAGGTGCTGCCTGACCAGCAGAGCATTTTCTGCTTTTATTTCAGAGTTGCCGCATGCACTGTACTCTGTTGGGATGTCCGTCCCATTCCATCACTAAATTAACCCAATTAAAGATGCTGTAATGGCTTTCCTAGTATTCTGTCTGAGGTTAGCTGACACAACACAGAGCACAGATTGAACGTGGAACTTTTCTTGTCCATTTGTTTCAACCAGTTAATGGAAAACAGCCAATTCTATGATCTATTATCTATGATCTATGATCTAAAACCATCAGTGGATATTGATATTCTGTAACACCGTGAAAAAAATTGATCAAACGCATAAGTTGCCCTGTCATATTGCACATGGGAAGTCAATAACAAGTGTAATTTTCGTATGAAGTGGGGTAATGACAGGGGATAATTAGCCAAGAATCGAATTCACAAAATTAACACCCTAATTCACCCCCTTCCCGTCTTAAAGTCAAATATTTATATTTTCAATTTGAATGTTCATATTTGAAATGGAAGCTGCCTGTGCAAAGGTATCATGCTGCATTGAGAGAGTGACTACTGTCATGAGAATGTCACTTTAAAAAATGTTTGAATGCTCATGTTACTGCAGTGATCTCAGAGTGTGGGTGGAGCTGAGCTCTGGCTCTGCATTTTAGTTTCACTTTGAGAAAAGCTTGGGTGTGTCTGTGTTTTTTTGGTTTCGTTTTCAGTGTTGGAGCTGAAGCCAGACAAAGCAGGTGCACTGCTGTTCTCTCTGCCATGAAAAGACTATCTCTTGATCATTTGGTGAATTCAGAATTATAAATGTTTTCAGTAGAGAATGTAAACCTGATGTGCTTCTGTTAAAAGGTGTTTCTTTTGTCTTCTGGATGTTGTTCGGGAAGTTATTAAGGATTACTTAGTGTTGTATTCTTCGGGGGTTGTATTTGAATTAATGGTTGCTAAGATGTTCACTGTATGTTTTAAAAAGATTAACTTGAGTTCATAGAATAAACATTGTTTTGCTTTACAAAATACTTTTCCATTTCTGCTTTACCACACCTGTAGAGTGGGCCGTGTGCTCCCCATACCAAAATCTATTAAAAGTTGTGGGTCAGGTGAACTCCATGATACACTTTGGGGTTCTCTAAACCCTGGCCCATAACACTACATTTTAAAAGTACTTGATTGGCTGTAAAGGGAAATTTATGGGCAATAAATGTTAACTTGTCAACAATGTCCATTTCCCATGAAAAGTGTCCTGGGGCGAAAGAGGCTGTGGAAATGGAAGTTTTTCTTAATTTTAATAACACCCTCCTACAGAACTGCAGTGTCTCCACTAGGGGAAGGTGGCAATTACAATGTCACAAGTTTACATAGGTATATTCTATTACAAACATGGATATGGGAATTTATAATGGGAAATAGTTGACAGGATAAAGGGAAACATTTTTATTACATTATATCGGTGTTATTAAAATAAATAATTGTATTGGTTGTCTGGTTAATGGTGTCCTAAAGCAAAACACAAAAGATACATCCACTCAGTCTCCTTCCATGTACCAAGGGTGGGATTCTCCGCCCCGGTGCAGCGCATCCCCGCCGGCAGCGGGATTCTCCGTTCCTCCAGCCAGCCAATGAGATTTCCATTGTGGGCAGCGCCATGCTGTCCAGAAATCTCCGGGTGTGGGTGCGCTGCCGGCGCAATAGAGAACCACGACAATGGAGAATCCAGCCCCAAGTCTTATTCACCTATCTCCCCTGTGCCCGCTGAGCTACATTGGCTCATAGTCAAGCAATATCTCAAATTAAAAATTTGCATCTTTGTTTTCAAATCCTTTCATGGCCTCACTCTGCCCCCCTGCCCCATCCCTCTAATCTCCTCCAACACTATAACCCTCTGAGGTATCTGTGTTCATCTAATTCTGGGTCCTTGAACAGCCTCAATCCCTCAATTCCTTTGGTGCCCGTGCTTTTTGCTGTCAAGGCCCTAAGCTCTGGAATTTCCTCCCTAAACTTGTCCACCCCTCTAACTCTCTTTCTCCCTTTCAGATGGTGATTAAAATTTTCCTCTTTGTCCAAGCTTTTGGCCATCTGTTCTAACATTGCCTTCTGTGTTTTGATGTCTAATTTTGCTTTCCTGTGAAGCACCTTGGAACATTTGATTATGTTAAAAGTGTGCTACATAAGTATAATATTGTTGTTGCTATTGTTGTTTCATAGATTTCCAAGTGAATAGTACCATACCAGTCTCCCCTTGCTCCACTCCCATCCACTAGACACAATTCTCCAGCTGCAGTGTCGCATCTGAAGACCCTCAAACACTGCTGGTCCTTTGCCAGCACAGGGTGCACTGAGCCATTCCCATTCCCATTCCGGAGTCTGGCCAATGCTATAGATGCGTTGACTGAAAATAAAGACTACAGTGCTTAAAGGGTGCTAGGAAAGTACTTAAAGTCAGATGCACAAATGTTTCTCTGTAGTTAGACATATTGGAGTGAAATCTAGTTTGGATGTCACTCTATACCCACCTCTGCAGCTGGTAAAACTCTTAATAGTGTCAAGCTACTAATATTCTGAAACAGATACTGCAGTAGCAGCAATGCACATTAAATAGAATTCTAAAAGGCACACTGATTGATTCATGAGCAACTCACTGATGAGCAGTGAGGTTATGTAAATAGTCATAGAAATGTCAGTGGGTTGTTGGATATGTTTATCTAGGGAGCAGACCTAACAAAAAATGCCATGTAATCACAAGGGTGCTTCAATGTTGGGATCTGCGCTTTGGAAGAATACTGTATTGTATCCAATCAGGGTTTCTGTTCATATCATGCTTATGCAATAGACTTCCAAATGATACTTCTAATAGTCCAAAATAGAAAATAAATTGGTAGGAATTAGAAATATTGGTTGACTGTTGGAAAATGAATATTATTCGTCAGTGTAATTAATGGTCTGACTGGTTTGAAACATCAAGACATTGGATGAGTATCCTTTTTGTGAGGTTGCTATGGTAGCAGTTGTGGAGTAGTGTGCCGTGATTCTTTAATCTTGTGGTATCTAAAGCTGCCTCAGGACTTTAGTCCTAGAAAAATTAGGTACATCCCTGGAGCCTGCAGTAGTGCAAGCCACAGTACAAAACACATTTCCAACAACAGACCTCCCATTGTAAACAGGTACACAGATCATTAAAACAACCAAAAAGGCTAATGGAGTGCTGGTCTTTCTATCCAGAGGGCAACACTACAAGGGGGTAGAGGTCATGCTTCAACTATACAAAAGTCCTGGTTCGACTACACACGCAGTACTGTGAAGAATTTTGGCCACGGCAGCATACAAAGGGTAGGTAGGCTTTGGAGGGAATGCAACGTAGATTTAACAAAGTGTGATTAAACAAATTTGCTGGAATTTAGAAGATTAAGGGGTGAATTAGAGTCATAGGACCCAATTTAATGGCCTCGCAGTGCGCCGAATTGATGTTTGGACGAGGCCATTGGATCTCGCGAGAGGCCATGAGGCTAATTTAAATATGAGTTTGCGGGATTCTCCTGGTGCTCGGACCTAATGGCTGCACCTAGGGGACCTCACCAGGATGCCATTTAGTACTGGTCTCCAGAAACGTGGACCAGTTGTAATGGTACGGGGGGAGGTGGGGGAGGCTCCCAGGCATTAGAAACCCTGGGTGGTCGGGAACAGACCAGGGTGATTCCCTGGCACTCCCTGTGACACCCAGGCACCTTAGCACTGCCGGCCTGGCACTCTGGCAGTACTACCCAGGCACCCTAGCAGTGCCAAGGATCAGACCCAGGGGGCCTTACCAGGTGAATGGGGTGTTCCCGGGGGCCTCCCCGAGGCTGTGGGGGTCTGAAAACAGGGGGGGGGGCAGGACTGACAGGGCGGGGGTAATCGGATCAGCCAGACAAAATAGCGCCCGATCTGCGAGGAGCCTTTCCTGCTGGTGTCTCCAGTAGGAAATGACTCCAAGTGCAGTCTCGGTGCAGAGAATCTCCCAAAGACCAAAATAAAATGGCAAACTGCCATTGAATAGCCAGGTGTTTCTTCGCGCTACACCCCGCTAAATGCACCCAAAACCAGACATCAATTTTTTTCCAGTTAAATCGCGTTCATAGAGTTTTACAGCACATAAAGCGGCCCCTCGACAGATTTTCTCTGCACCAGTCATCAAATACTTTTCTATTCTGATCCCATTTTCCAGCACTTGGTCTGTAGCTTTGTATACTATGGCGTTTCAAGTGCTCATCTAAATAATTGATTGACATTTTTAAGAAATTAAGGGGAACAGATGGGATAGAGAGAGAAACTATGTCCACTGATTATAGATTAGACACAAGGGGATATAGCCAAAGAAATAGAGCCATGTCTTCCAGGAGTGAATGAAATTAGGAAACTGAAAGATTTGTAGGTGTTTGGAACTCTCCTCTGCAAACAGAGGTTGCTCGGCCAACTGTTAATTTTATAACTGAGATTGGTCAAAAAGAAAAGTTACCAAAACTATCAATAAATATGGGACAGAAGCCCATTTGAAGTTAGGTTGCAGACCCAGATCTCATTGAATGGTGAAGCAGGCTAGAGGGGCTAAATGGCCTCCGCCTGTTCTAATATTTCTATCTATACATGTTGCAGTCAAAGCAATGATCTGCATAAAACCTACTGTACCTTTATACTTAGAAGAAGACAAAGTCCAGAGTAGTCTGTTCTGTAACCAAGAAATAGCACGTTACATACATTTATTGAACAACACTGCTTCAATCTGATTAATAACACTATAGTCATAGATCTTGACAATGCAGGTGACAAATGCCTGAGACAAAATCCTTACTTACTAATTAGATACTTTCAGATAATCAGGCGAGGATTGAGAAATTAATATTTTATTTCAACCTTTGGTTGCGTGGCTCTGTAACTTTAATTGAGAAAACAATTGACACCAAGAAACTCAAAAGTGTATTTTTAAAAGAACAGTTCAGACCCTTTTTGGCTTTGATTCTCCCATGCAATGTCTGAAGGATATCCTCTCCACTATGTTTGTTGCTTGTTTTGTTGTCAAGCTCACCTTTGGTGCTACAAAGAACATCAATGTGAACTGACGAATCTTAATTCTTTGGATAATTTACTCTGCAAAATCACTTGAATTTAAACATTCGCACCCTACCTGCTGTCTGTTCAAAGGAAATGTTTTATAATAAACTGTGCACATTTTTATTTCCTTATCAGGTCTATTTTGCAGGGATAAAACAGCTAGTTTTTAAATGTAGTAAATAAGAGTGTCAGTTCCTGCCCCCCTATTGCCAGACACCCTTGTGCTCTGAGGTGGTTCTGTCAGTTTGAATGATTGACGGTTTCTGATACTTAAGCTGATGGCTGCCAGATCTTAGGTCACTGATTGTGCCACTTACTGATGGAGTATATGCAAAGACAAACCAGGTCAGGTTGTTTTGTACATTCTTGACTGGCTAAGAATGAAAACTGAATGATCCTGTATCCAACATCTCTCCTTAGGGCATTGTTTGCAGTTCTAAATGTTACAAAATTGGTGACTCAAAAGACTATTCTTTAAACACTTTCAAATATCAAATCATCCAAATATTAATTTAATATCTAATCTTGCCATCACCTCATTTAACATAGCTTATTAAAAATTGTAAGAATCTAGATGGGAGGTTTCTAAAATAAGCAAAGAATGTCTGGGATTATTAACAGGCTTTGCATTTTACTCTCATGTCAATATTTTAATATTTTAATATTTTAATGAGTTTCTTAACCAAAATCCAAATCAAAGGGGAGGGCGTAGTGGTTTGTCGCTGGATGAATAATCCAGCAACTCATGGTAATGCTTGTTACGTTTGTAATGTTCTTTGATTGGGCTGCTATGAACAAAGAACATTAGACTTTGTTTTATAAACAAAGCTATTTATTACTAACACTACATTAACAAATAACTAAAATATCTAAGATGAATACAGTTGGGAATGTCAATCACTAACTTACACTAAGATACAACAGAGCTACTTCTAACTGTGACTGCTAACAACTCCTGACAAACACCTTCTGAAGTAAAGCATGGTGCATCCCGGGTCCTTGTACTCCGTACCCGCCCCACCTGCTTGTCGGATGGTAGAACTACAACAATAAAACTTAACTTACAATTCACATGCAGATCATAGAATTTACAGGGATGATGAACTACTCCTATTATATACAGATGATAGTCTACCTATCATCACATCCTCCTTCCTTTCAAAATGATTTTAAATCACAGGCATGTACATTCAAACTATATACATATACATTGATTTTGGTCATGTAAAACTGCATGCATGTAAACGTGACTGTTCAATCGATCAGGCTTCTGACTGATTCTGCTGCAGAACCGCCTTTGTTGCCTGATTTGGTCTTCTTCTGTGCTTGTGGTATTGAAATATGTGTTGACTTCTTGTTTTCTTCGGTCTATTTTTGAAGAACCATTGACGTCTTGCTTCTTGAAAGATCTGTTGCTGAAGCATGAAGAACTCTTGATCTTTCTGTTTTTTCACTCAAGACAGGCTTGTTATCTATAAACACCTTGACCTATATTTTTCTTGATGTGGAGATGGCGGCGTTGGACTGGGGTGAGCACAGTGAGAAGTCTTACAACACCAGGTTAAAGTCCAAAAGGTTTATTTCGAATCACTAGCTTTCGGAGCATTGCTCCTTCCTCAGGTGATTGAAGAGGTGGGTTCCAGAAACATACATAGACAAAGTCAAAGGTGCAAGATGATATTTTGAATGCGAGTTTTTGCAGGCTAATAAGTCTTAACAGGTCCAGATGGAGCAACTGGAGAGTGGGATAATCACAGGTTAAAGAGGTGTGAATTGTCTCAAGGCAGGACAGTTGGTAGAATTTTGTAAGTTTCTGCTCGGCGATTCTGCATTGTCATGCGTCCTGAAGGCCGCCTTGGAGAACGTTTACCCAAACGTTTACAGGCCGAAGGGCCTGTACTGCGCTGTAATGTTCTATGTTCTATGTTCTCTGTTCTATGCATACGCTGGACTATGAGCTGGAGCTGTTGTCCCAGGTCTAATGCTGGAATGGGATCATAGAGGTCATTGCTGGTGATCCGCAGCGTTGCATTTTAAGATTGCAAGGAGCGATTCTTCTCCAGCAGAGGTATCTCTCGGGTTTTGGATGTGTCCTGTGATCCAAATCCTTCTGATGCTGCACCTCCCATCGATTTCAGGATACTCAGCTCTTTTGTAACCTCATCATGGCCAGACTGCCCTTTCCGCTTTTCATCTAGTTGCTTGAGTGTGCTGTCCATTGCACTGAGCTGCTGTTTCAATTTCAAAAGCTCATCATTTTCCTTCGCGAGGCCACCACATGCTACACTGTGCCAGTTGTTTCTTGTTTGTTGCTCAGGATCAATACTTCTCGGCATATTTGATTTCTTTCCGTGTTTTGCAGATCCTTGTTTGTCCTGCTCACCGGACCATTCGTTATTGTTTTTGAGAGAGGGCAGCATGGTAGCACAGTGGCTAGCACTGCTGCCTCACGGCGCAAGGTCCTAGGTTCGAATCAAGCTCTGGGTCACTGTCCGTGTGGAGTTTGCACATTCTCCCCGTGTTTGCGTGGGTTTCATCCCCACAACCCAAAGATGTGCAGTGAAGGTGGATTGGCCACTCGAAATTGCCCCTTAAATGGAAAAAAAAAATGAATTGGGTATTCTAAATTAAAAAAAAAAAGTTATTGTTTTCAGGTGTTCTGGCTGGACATTTCCATCCGATATTTGATGAGCAGCCATTGACATCATCGCCATGTTGCTCGTCAAGGAGACATTTGCCTTCAGCACCCTTACAGTCACCCACTGAAACAGCCTCTTGCTTCGCTTTGAAGACTTTGTTTCTATCAGCTTTCGACTTGGTATCTATGCATTGTTTTACACTCTCAAGGGCACCCGTATCTTTCTTGATGCGTTGTGTGTGGAGCTGTGGCCTGAGTATTGGATTATTCCCCCCGAGTCTGTACTGACTTTGCATCTATGGCTGCCATGTGCGCCATCGGCTTATAGTTGGTGTCTCTGTCTTCGGTGTCTTTATCGTTGGTATCTGTATCATCGGTGTCTGTGTAATCGGCGTTGGTATCGTACAATCGCTGTACTAGCTGCAGTGACTCACATGCTGCTACGCCTAGCAGTGATCGCTTGTCTGCTTCCACAATTACAAATTTAACTGTAAATAATTGTGCATTCACTTTGACTGGGCAGCATGATACCACAGTAGTTGGCATGGTTGCTTCACAGTACCAGTGTCCCAGGTTCGATTCCCGGCTTGGGTTACTGTCTGTGTGGAGTCTACACGGTCTCTCCGTGTCTGTGTGGGTTTCCTCCAGGTGCTCCAGTTTCCTTCCACAGTCCAAAGATGTGCAGGTTAGGTGGATTGGCCATGCTAAATTGCCCTCAGTGTCTAAAAAGGTTAGGTGGGGTTCCAGGATAGTATTATGGGCCAGGGTTTAGAGAACCCCAAAGTGTATCATGGAGTTGACCTGACCCACAACCTTTAATAGATTGTGGTTATGGGGAGCACACGGGCCTATTCTGCAGGTGTGATGCAACAGAGATGTACAGTACTTTTAAATTAAAACAATGTTTATTTATGAAACCAGTTAACACTTTATAAACCCACAGTAAACATCTTAACAACTATCAACACCAATAAATCCCCCAAAGAATACAGTACTCTATAAGTAACTCTTACTCTTTCCTTGCAACATCCATAAGACAAAAAAAAACTTTTTACCAAAACAGGTATTATTGTTAAATCACCAAAGGATCTGGAGACAGTCTTTAGATTGCAGAGAGAGAGACTAATAAACCTTCTTGCTGTGACTGCAGCTATCCAGCTCTCAAAACGAAACTAAAATGTACCTTGTAGCAGACAGCCCAAAGCGAAAGTAAAAGCAGACAGACAACCCAGCTCCACCCACTCTCTGACATCACTGCAGCCACCCGATAAACATCCATTTCTTAAAGGTACACCCACTACAGCTATTTTATAAACACCCATTTCTTAAAGGTACTCTCACATGACAATAGGGTGGCTGGGTTTAAGTGGGGTGCTCTTTCCAAGGGTTGGTGCAGACTCAATGGACCAAATGGCCTCCTTCTGCACTGTAAATTCTATGTTCTATTTTACACGTTCCCAACATCTTAATTGGTGCCCCGTGGTAGTCGGTGAGATTGCACTCGTTATCCTCTATTCGTGGTTGAATCCACATTTTCCGCTTTGATTAAATTCACTCTTTTGATGTTTGTGCCAGTTTGATTAATTATGAGCGGAATCATCCAATTATCCAAGTAGTTTGCTACTTCTTCTATTTCTGTGTTTCGTTGTTTAGTGCCTTCATTGATCATGTCCATGAAAAAAGAACTTTCCAGGCTATCTGGTGCATCATTAAACTTAGTTTGCCTATTCAAGGCTGTACTTTGCAAAATTGACGTATCACTCATTAGTTTGTGCCTCGGTTATCACATTAATACTCTTAGATTGCTGCATTCTTGCAATCGACAGGCATTGTTGGGCAAAATGTTTTTTTCTGGCACATCTGGCACAGGTTTTGCCGAATGCAGGGTATTTTCTCAGATTGTGCGTTCTGCTTCACCTCAAGCACAAAATGGCGTTTTCGGAAAAAGTCTCAAACTGTCCACCGCCCGGACCACATTTGTGATCCCACTGTGACACAGCAAAGATGGCGTCAGTCGCGCCCTCTTTTTTCCCGCCACTTCCTTGTGTCTGGATCTCAGTGATTTCCTCTTGTGCAATCTCACTTACCATGCATATTTTCACGGCATCTGCTAGAATTAAATTCCCTCAGCAACCGCTCGCGTAATTGATCACATTGCAGACCATGTACAGTTTGGTCTTTTACGAATGAATCATGGAGGTCTGCAAAATTGCAGGATTGCTCTTTGAGATATAGATTCGTGACAAAACAGTCAAAGGTTCGCCCGATTTCTGCAGTTTCATCCTAAATTCGCAGCACTCGAAGGTTTCGGCTTTTTTTGGATGGCAATAGGTATTGAATTGCTCAATTACTTTTGAGTAGCTCTTCTTGTCATCCTCCGAAGCAAACTGAAAAGTGTTATACAGATCAATTGCTTGGGGACCAGCTACTGTGATGAGGAGTGCTATTTTTTTCTCGTCCGTAGCTTCTTGGAGACCAAGAGCTTGCACATAAAAAGCGAACTGTTGTTTGAAAGTACGCCAGTTCGCATCTACATTACCAGTTGTGAGCAGTTGGCTGGGAGTCTTTAATGGTTTCATCTTGCTTCGACGATCCTGGTCGTATTTCATTTTACAGCTGTTAGCGAATGAAATTGCTATATGTGTTTCAGAATTGATGTAAGTAATAATAAAGATGTCTCAAGCATTATAACAGCACAGGTCAAGGTAAAAACCAGCAGGCAAGGGATTAAAATGTTGGACCTTACAGAAAAGTCACCTGCACTGGAGATAATTCAATCATCTCACAGGGCATTAGGATAAGAAAGGGGACCCACGTCACAGACATCATGGCTCCAACCTGTCTGTAGGAGATTCATTGTCCAGCCCAGTGCAGGAGATAAAAACACATTAACACCCATCCTTCTAAATTCCAACGAGTACAGTCCCAGTCTACTCAACCTTTCCTCATAATTCAACCCCGCAACTTTGGGATTAACCTAGTGAATATCATCTGCACACCCTCCAGCGCCAGTGAAGGACAAAACTCCATTTGCCTTCTTAATCACCTGTTGCACCTGTAAACCAACGTTTTGCGATTCATGCACTAGGACACCCAGGTCACTCTGCACAGCAGCATTTTCAATATTTTATCATTGGATTTGGATTTGTTTATTGTCACGTGTACCAATGTACAGTGAAAAGTATTTTTCTACAGGCAGCTCAACAGATCATTAAGTACATGAAAAGAAAAGGAAATGAAAGAAAATACACAATAGGGCAACACAAGGTACACAATGTAACTAGATAACACTGGCATCGGGTGAAGCATACAGGGGTGTAGTGTTAATGAGGTCAATCCATAAGAGGGTAATTTAGGAGGAGCGTGGTTTAGGAAGAGGGTCGTTTAGCATTTAAATAATAATCACTTTTGCTGTTATTCCTACCAAAATGGATAACCCCACATTTGTCAACATTGTATTCCATCTGCCAGGCCCTAGCCCATTCACTTAAACTATCCAAATCCCTCTGCAGACTTCCAGTAGCCTCTGCACTTTTTGCTTTACCACGCATCTTAGTGTCGTCTGCAAACCTGGACACATTGCACTTGGTCCCCAACTCCAAATCATCTATGTAAATTGTGAACTATTGTGGGCCCAACACTGAGGGACTGATTGCCACTAGCTACTGATTGCCAACCAGAGAAACGCCCATTAATCACCACTCTTTGCTTTCTATTAATTAACCAATCCTCTATCCATGCTATTACTTTACCCTTAATGCCATGCATCTTTATCATATGGAGCAACCTTTTGTGTGGCACCTTGTCAAAAGCTTTCTGGAAATCCAGATATACAACATCCATTGGCTCCCCATTATCTACCGCACTGGTAATGTCTGCAAAAGATTCCACTAAATTAGTTAGGCACGACCTGCCCTTTATGAACCCATGCTACATCTGTCGAAAGGGACAATTTCCATCCAGATGCCTCGTTATTTCTTCCTTGATCATATATTCCAGCATCTTCCCTCCTACCGAAGTTAAGCTAACTAGTCCATAATTACCCACTTTCTGCCCACCTCCTTTTTTAAAGTGTCTTTTAGGGAAGGAAATCGGCCATCCTATCCGGTCTGGCCCACATGTGACTCCAAATCCACAGCAATGTGGTTGACTCTTAACTGCCCCTCAAGGGCAATTAGGGATGGGTAATAAATGCTGGCACAGCTTGCAACACCCATGTCCCATGAACAAATAAAAAAAAATTGTCCAAATTATCTGGCTCAAAATAATTACTGAATATTTATGTAAATCAGTAATATGTTTAACTACAACCTGTTCCAAGCTACCCTGATCTTTTACTACAGTTCGCCAAACCCAAATGATTCTTGACTCACATAATTGGCCGCTCCCCTGATTCACAAATGTGAATACCTTTCTGTTGCACTTGGCTGGGGCTGAGAGTTTCTCATCAGTGCAGCCGACTGGAAACAGTCGTTTTTCTGGTCTCTTAATTGTAACTTTTCTTCAACATTTCTAAAATATTTATCCTCATGCAAACTGTATTCTTGCTTTAATGCAATTTATGGCATAAGTGTGGGCTGCATTAAAAATTAAAAAGCTTCTCCTAATTGCAAGCTCTTAAATATGCTGCGCCTAATGTGAATGAATGACTGTGAAATGAGTTACAACTTAACACTTGGAGAAATCTCTACTGGTGTGCATTCAGAGTTTCCTTGGGCCTGACTTATTTCATGCCAATTTACACCCATTTTAAGTTTGGGCGTATTCTAATGATATGAAGAGGGTATGTGGGTGTAACTTGACCGAATGAGCCCAACATTGCACGTGCTTTTTGAATCTAACTCACCCAACTCACCCAAAGAGTATGATCCAGGCCTGGATCTTGATTTATTTTCTGTCAATTTTCTCCTTTTATATCCCTTCGTCTCATGAAAGTGTTTGGCTCACGTTGAGTCAGTCCCTTCAAATTGCTATCCCCCTTTCTGAGAGCAAACAGAAATTCTATTCTATTCTGGCAGTGCTGTGACCAATTGTGGCACGCATAACCACTGATCAGCACGGATAGAGGGAATCAAATCGGGGGTCAAATGGCCCTTTGTTCCTCTACACCACAATGAACAGTAGGTTCACACCCAAGGCATCAAGGGAGCCATAGTTGACTTTGAAAAGGTCATTTTCACAGATGTAGTGTTGGCACTGGAAGCAATGAATGAAGCTTCGGATCAAAGGTCAAATCTATAGCAATTAACCCTTTGAAGGCACATTGGCAATTTGCTAAGGAGATGTCCAGTGTTGAAGTTAGCCATCATAATTTAGGTCTGCACAAGTCCAAGGAACAATGGCAGACGAATTTCAGTCATGATTTTTGATGAATGCACTAAATTTTTCAACATTCTTTGGAGGATATGAAAAAGTATGCCTTTAAGGTGCCAACACTGAGAGTAATGAATTATCAACATATACAATAAAGTGTTATTTCTTTATCTCTAATTAAATAATCATGATTAATCTATCTGAATTCTGATATTTCATAGGTGAATCACTATTTGCATATCATACTGTCAACTCCAATTGATTTCTGTTGAGTTGATGCATGGATTTCCTTCGGTTCCTGCTTTGAATCTAATGACCTATGTTGTGGCTGCTTTATTGCTGACCAACCATTTTGGGTCCGAACTAAACGATTTATTGGAAATCCTTTTATCATTTGACCTGAAGTATCATTATCTGTTTTATGCTATAGGTGTACCACATGCAGTTGGATTTTCCCTTTTGCACAGCACAGACTTATCAGATCTTGGATACATGATGTAGAAATAATTCTCACAAGTGGGACTTTCTAGCACACCTTATTTTGCAGTGTGATTGATGTCACTGGAGGAAGTAATGCTGACAGCTACAACCAGTAAATATCTTTAGATTCTTGGCACTCCTGTTTGGAAATGATTATGCAACACCTTCCAATTGCACTGGTAAATGTTGTCACTGAGGTGTTAGCTCTGGCTCTTTGGTAACACTTTCATCTCTGCATCAGAAGGTTCCGGTTTCAAGTCTCTTGGTTTATTCCAAGAACCTGAGCACAAATATCTAGGCTGACACCCTCGTTGTCGTACTCGGGCACTGTGGAAGGTGCTGCCTTTCCAACAAAAGATTGAACTGAGACCCTGTATGCCTTCTGAAGTAGATGCAAAATTCCCCATTGTGCTATTTTGAAGAAGAGACACTGTGCTGTGCAAAATTGGTCCCTCATTCAACATCAGAGCAAAGAAGCTGATCACCTGGTCATCATCCCATTGCAGTTTGTGGGGGTTTGCTGTGTGCAACTTTGCTTCTGCGTTTCCTACATTTCAAAGATGCTTAATTGAATGGAAAACAGAGTGCGGCTTGAACTGATTGAGATGCTAGGAGTTTGATAGGCGAGGGACCTCGGGAAAGGGAGGAAGGAGGTGCTCATTTCTTTTGTTACCTCTTTCACCGTCCAGTATTTGGTTCTTAAATTGAAGCGGTGGGAGCAACTGCTTGGTGAGTACTTCTTAAAAATAAATTAAGAGGCAATTTAGCGTTTTAATTCACCTACCCTGCTCACCTTTTTGGGTTGTGGGGGTGGAACCCACACAGACACGGGGAGAATGTGCAAACTCCACACGGACAGTGACCTGGGGCCGGGATCGAACCCGGGTCTTTGATGCCGTGAGGCAGCACTGCTAACCACCGTGCCACCCTGATTGGTGAGTAACTGTTAAGTTATTCTGCTTATAAAAAAGCACGAAAAGACAAAACTCAGGAGAGGTTACGATAGTCCCCATTCCACAAAATATGACACAGTGTATGGAAAGGCTCAGTAAACCAAGGTCCACCACATTAAGAAAACAAAAAGGGACGGTCAATAGAGAATTAAAGGTGCTATATTTAAATGCGCGCAGTGTACGGAACAAGGTAGATGAGCTTGTGGCCCAGATTGTGACTGGCAGGTATGATGTGGTAGGCATCACAGAGACATGGTTTCAGGGGGTTCAGGACTGGCATTTAAACATCCAGGGATTCACAACCTATCGAAAAGACAGGGAGGTGGGCAGAGGGGGCGGGGTTGCCTTGTTAATTAGGAATGAAATTAAATCAATAGCACTAAATGACATAGGGTCAGATGATGTGGAGTCTGTGTGGGTAGAGTTGAGGAACCACAAAGGCAAAAAACCCATAATGGGAGTTATGTACAGGCCTCCTAACAGTGGTCAGGACCGGGGGCACAAAATACACCACAAAATAGAAAGTGCATGTCAGAAAGGCAAGGTCACAGTGATCATGGGGGACTTCAATATGCAGGTGGACTGGGTAAATAATGCTGCCAGTGGACCCAAGGAAAGGGAATTCATTGAATGTTTACAGGAGGGCTTTTTGGAACAGCTTGTGATGAAGCCCACGAGGGAACAGGCCATTCTGGACTTAGTGTTATGTAATGAGCCAGACTTGATTAAAGATCTTAAAGTAAGGGAGCACTTAGGAGGCAGTGATCATAATATGGTAGAATTCAATCTCCAATTTGAAAGAAAGAAGGTAGAATCAGATGTAAAGGTGTTACAGTTAAATAAAGGTAACTACAGGGGCATGAGGGAGGAACTGATGAAAATCGACTGGGAGCAGAGCCTAGTGGGAAAGACAGTAGAACAGCAATGGCAGGAGTTTCTGGGAGTAATTGAGGACACAGTACAGAGGTTCATCCCAAAGAAAAGAAAGGTTATCAGAGGGGGGATTAGGCAGCCATGGCTGACAAAGGAAGTTAGGGAATGCATCAAAGCAAAAGAGAAAGCCTATAATGTGGCAAAGAGTAGTGGGAAGTCAGAAGATTGGGAAGGCTACAAAAACAAACAGAGGATAACAAAGAGAAAAATAAGGAAAGAGAGGATCAAATATGAAGGTAGGCTAGCCAGTAACATTAGGAATGATAGTAAAAGTTTCTTCAAATACATTAAAAACAAACGGGAGGCAAAAGTTGACATTGGGCCGCTCCAAAATGATGCTGGTAATTTTGTGATGGGAGACAAGGAAATAGCTGAGGAACTGAATAAGTACTTTGCGTCAGTCTTCACAGTAGAAGACATGAGTAATATCTCAAAAATTCCGGAGAGTCATGGGGCAGAGTTGAATATGGTAGCCATCACAAAGGAGAAAGTGCTAGAGAAACTAAGAGGTCTAAAAATAGATAAATCTCCGGGCCCAGATGGGCTACATCCTAGAGTTCTAAAGGAGATAGCTGAAGAAATAGTGGAGGCGTTAGTTATGATCTTTCAAAAGTCACTGGAGTCAGGGAAAGTCCCAGACGATTGGAAAATCACTTGTAACCCACCCTGTTCAAGAAGGGAACAAGGAAAAAGAAGGAAAATTATAGGCCAATTAGCCTAACCTCAGTTGTTGGCAAGATTCTATAATCCATTGTTAAGGATGAGATTTCTAAATTCTTGGAAGTGCAGGGTCAGATTAGGACAAGTAAGCATGGATTTAGTAAGGGGAGGTCGTGCCTGACAAACCTGTTAAGAGTTCTTTGAAGAGATAACAAATAGGTTAGACCAAGGAGAGCCAATGGATGTTATCTATCTTGATTTCCAAAAGGCCTTTGATAAGGTGCCTCACGGGAGACTGCTGAGTAAAATAAGGGCCCATGGTATTCGAGGCAAGGTACTAACATGGATTGACGACTGGCTGTCAGGCAGAAGGCAGAGAGTTGGGATAAAAGGTTCTTTTTCGGAATGGCAACCAGTGACGAGTGGTGTCCCGCAGGGTTCAGTGTTGGGGCCACAGCTGTTCTCTTTATATATTAACAATCTAGATGACGGGACTGGGGGTATTCTGGCTAAGTTTGCCGATGATACAAAGATAGGTGGAGGGGCAGGTAGTATGGAGGAGGTGGGGAGGCTGCAGAAAGATTTAGACAGTTTAGGAGAGTGGTCCAAGAAATGGCTGATGAAATTCAACGTGGGCAAGTGCGAGGTCTTGCACTTTGGAAAAAAGAATAGAGGCATGGACTATTTTCTAAACGGTGACAAAATTCATAATGCCGAAGTGCAAAGGGACTTGGGAGTCCTAGTCCAGGATTCTCTAAAGGTAAACTTGCAGGTTGAGTCCGTAATTAAGAAAGCAAATGCAATGTTGTCATTCATCTCAAGAGGCTTGGAATATAAAAGCAGGGATGTACTTCTGAAGCTTTATCAAGCATTAGTTAGGCCCGATTTAGAATACTGTGAGCAATTTTGGGCCCCACACCTCAGGAAGGACATACTGGCACTGGAGCAGGTCCAGCGGCGATTCACACGGATGATCCCAGGAATGGTAGGCCTAACATACGATGAACGTCTGAGGATCCAGGGATTATATTCATTGGAGTTTAGGAGGTTGAGGGGAGATCTAATAGAAACTTACAAGATAATGAATGGCTTAGATAGGGTGGATGTAGGGAAGTTGTTTCCATTAGCAGGGGAGACTAGGACCCGGGGGCACAGCCTTAGAATAAAAGGGAGTCACTTTAGAACAGAGATGAGGAGAAATTTCTTCAGCCAGAGAGTGGTGGTTCTGTGGAATTCATTGCCACAGAGGGCGGTGGGGGCCGGGATGTTGAGTGTTGTCTTTAAGACAGAAGTTGATAAATTCTTGCTTTCTCGAGGAATTAAGGGCTATGGAGAGCGAGCGGGTAAATGGAGTTGAAATCAGCCATGATTGAATGGTGGAGTGGACTCGATGGGCCGAATGGCCTTACTTCCGCTCCTATGTCTTATGGTCTTATGGTCTTATGGTCTAATAAATGATTTGCAAAATTAAGGTATGGCAAGGTCTCTTCGCCGAGTGGAATTTGCGTCCTGTGATATGTGGGAAGTCGTGGATGTACCTTGTGTCCTAGAAATGACAAACACATTTGTAGGAAGTGTCATCAGCAGAAGCTTGAGCTCAGGTTTCAGAACTCAAGTGACAGCTGGGGTCACTTTGGTGTATCTATAAGGCAGAGAACTAAATGCACAGCAAGTTCACACTGCAGGTTAGGGGCATACAGGCAGAGAGGGATTGGTGATTGCCAGGCAGTCTAAGAGTACCAGTAGGTAGTTCAGGAATCCCCTGAGCTGATCTTGTTTGCTAACTGGTTTTCCATTTTTACTGCTGGCGATGGTGATTCTTTCTCAGAGGAGTACAGCAAGAGTCAAGTCCATGGTACATTGGTGACTCACCTGCAAGGAGGGGAGAAAGAAGAGTGAAAGGCAATAATTATCGAGGATTTTTTTGTTGAGGAAACAAGCAGATGTTTCTGCGGTCATAGACATGACTACAGGGTGATATGTTGCCTCCCTGATGCCAGGGTAAGGATGTCACAGAGCAGGGCATTCTTCTGGAGGAGCGTAAACAGCCAGAGATCATGGTCTACATTGCTACCAATGGCATAGGTAGGAAGAGGGGTGAGGCCCTGAAATAAGATTTTAGGGAGTGAGGAAAGAAATTAAAGAACAGGACCTCAAAAGCAGTAATTTCAGGATTACCCCCCCTTGTCACATGTTGATGAGCATAGAAATAGGAGGATCGAATGAGTGGAGAATGGTATAGGAGAGAGGGTATTGAGACTGGTTCTGGGGCAAATGGGACTTGTACCTGGACAAGATGCACTTTAGCAGGACTGGGACTAACATCCTTACAGGGAGATTTGCTCATGCTATTGGGGAGGGTTTAAACTAGATTGGCAGGGAACTGGGAACCTGAGAGGGAGCTCAGATTGGAAGGAAGGAAAACTGGTGACAGGAGGTAAAAAGGCAACTTAGAAGGCCGACAAACATCAAATTAGATCAGAATGTGGAAAATGTTAAAAGAAAACAAGATTAAGGCACTCTATTGGAATACATGCAGCATTTGAAACAAAGTCAATGGTTTGAAGGCACAAAAGAGGTAAATGGCCATCATAGAGACATGGTTACAGGATGACCAGGATTGGGAACTGAATATTCAGTTCTGCACCGGCAATGCCGGAGGACCATGGCCTCCAGTGCGGAACAATAGATTGCCCCCACAGCACAGGCCTGCCTGCGGATCGGTGGGCCCCGACCGTGGGCCAGGCCACCGTGGGGGCACCTCCTGGGGCAAAAGAGGCTGTTTAGCACAGGGCTAAATCGCTGGCTTTGAAAGCAGACCAAGGCAGGCCAGCAGCATGGTTCAATTCCCGTACCAGCCTCCCCGAACAGGCGCCGGAATGTGGCGATTTGGGGCTTTTCACAGTAACTTCATTTGAAGCCTACTTGTGACAATAGGCGATTTTCATTTCATTGTCATTTCATTTCATTTTTCATATTCGGTGATATCTGTCATTTAGGACAGATGGACAAAGAGTAAAAGGATGTCGGCCAACACTGTTGTTAAGGGACGAAATCAGCACGTTCGTGAGAGAGGATCTTCGATTAAATGAATGGATCTAAGAAACAGTAAGGAGCATTGTTTATAAGGCAGAAAACTGTAATGGTATTGATGGGCATGATATGAATGAGGAAATTAGAGCTGCATGTAACATACATGTAACATACTCTAATAATGGGCAACCTTAATTTATCTGTAGACTGGGTGAACCTAATTAGCACTAATGCTGTGGAGGATGAATTTCTGGAGTGTATGGGAGACAAGTTTCGGGAGCAGTGCTTTGAGGAACCAACTAAAGATCGGACTATTTTAGACTTGGTGGGTGGGATTCTCCAACCCCCCCGCCCGGTGGGAGAACCGCCGGGGGTCGGCGTGAATCCCGCCCCCGCCGTCCTCCCAATTCTCCCGCCCCCCAAAAACCGGCACGCATGATTCGCGCCGGCCGCCTCGGAGAATGGCGGGGTCCGGCGCAACTCAATGGGCGCCGGGGCTGCCCAAATTCTCCGGCCCGCGATGGGCCGAAGTCCCGCCCGTCTGTAGCTGGTCCTGCCGGCGTAAATTAGAGTAGGTCCCTTACCGGCAGGACCTGGCGGCGCGGGCGGCCTCCGGGGTTCCTGGGGGGCCGTGGAGGGATCTTGCCCCGGGAGGTGCCCCCACGGTGGGCTGGCCCGCGGTCGGCGCCCACTGATCCGCGGGCAGGCCTGTGCCGTGGGGGCAATCTATTGTTCCGCACCGGAGGCCATGGTCCTCGGCCATTCCCAGTGCAGAAGCGATTCCCTCTGCGCATGCGTGGGGATGACGCCAGCAAGCGCTGGTGCTCCCGCTCATGTGCTGACCCGCGGAGGCCCTTCGGCGCCGGTTGGCGTGGCGCCAAGCCCCGATCCCGCCGGCCGGCGGGGCGCCAACCACTCCGGGAGGGCCTAGCCCCTGAAGATGTGGATGATTACGCACCTTTGGGGCGGCCCAACGCCAGAGTGGTTCACGCCACTCCGTCTCGCCGGGACCCCCTGCCCCGCCGGGTATGGGAGAATCCCGTTAGCTATTATCCAAAGTGAAAGGGCTAATTAATAACCTCGCTGAAAAGGAGTATTTTGAAAATAGTGACCATAATATGATGGAGTTTTGAATTCCATTTGAAAGTGATATTGTTTATTTTTAAACTGGGGTTCTAAACCTGAATAAAGGAAATTAGGAAGGTATGAGGATTGGGATAATACATTAAAAGATTTGATGGTAGACAGGCAATGGCTGGTATTTAAATAAATACTACACTGTTCACAACAGATATACATTCCTCTGAGACACAAAAACACCAACAGGAAAGGTGAATCAACTATGGCAACAAAAGAGTGCACGAGATCAAAGGAAGTGGCTTATAAGTTTGCACGAAAAAGTGGCCAACCGAAGGATTGGGAGAAATTTAGAATACAGTAAAGGAGAACCAAGAAACTGATTAATAAAAGAAGAAAGGAAATATGAATGCAAGTTAAATGAAACATAAAGACGGACTGTAAAATCTTCTTTAGGTATATGAAAAGGAAAAGATGAGCAACAAATGTGGTCCATTCCAGGCGGAGACAGGAGAATAAGGACATGACAGAGAAACAAAATAATTCCTTTGTGTCTGTCTTCACAGGGAAAAATACAGAAAATCTCCCAGAAATAATGGGCACAATTCTCCAGTATCGGCACGATGTCCGCCGACCGGCGCCAAAAACGGCGCTAATCAGTCCGGCATCGCGCCGCCCCAAAGGTGCGGAATCCTCCGCATCTTGGGGGGCCGAGCCCTAACCTTGAGGGGCTAGGCCCGCGCCGGACTGATTTCCGCCCCGCCAGCTGGCGGAAAAGGCCTTTGGTGCCCCGCCAGCTGGCGCGGAAATGACGTCTCCGGGCGGCGCATGCGCGGGAGCGTTAGCAGGCGCTCACGGCATCCCCGCGCATGCGCTGTGGAGGGAGTCTCTTCCGCCTCCGCCATGGTGGAGACCGTGGCGAAGGCAGAAGGAAAAGAGTGCCCCCACGGCACAGGCCCGCCCGCGGATCGGTGGGCCCCGATCGTGGGCCAGGCCACCGTGGGGGCACCCCCCGGGGCCAGATCGCCCTGTGCCCACCCCCAGGACACCGGAGCCCGCCCGCGCCGCCTTATCCCGCCGGTAAGAGAGGTGGTGTAATCCACGCCGGCGGGACAGGCATTCTAGCAGCGGGACTTCGGCCCACCTAGGCCGGAGAATCGCGCGGGGGGGCCCGCCAACTGGCGCGGCGCGATTCCCGCCCCCACCGAATCTCCGGTGCTGGAGAATACGGCAACCGCCGGGGGCGGGATTCACGCCAGCCCCCGGCGATTCTCCGACCCGGCGGGGGTCGGAGAATCTTGCCCAATAATAACCTTTATTGTCACAAGTTGGCTTACATTAACACTGCAACAAAGTTACAGTGAAAAGCCCCTACTGGTGAAATAAGGGACTGCTGAAACTGGTGAAAATGAGGATTGGAAAAAAATATAGTACTAATAAAGTCTTGAAAAATCAATTATTATTTTTAAAATATTTTTATTAGTTTTGCATTTACTTATAACAACATTGCTAGGAACGTCAAGAGGAATCTACGAAATGGGAATATGAAAGAAAAGTAAATAAAAATAAACAGGTGTGCATATATAGGCAACAAATGTACAGATATGGGGCCCCTAACTTTGGGCCCCCACTTATCAGTTACCACAACCGCACTGTATTAATTATGCACATGTTGCCTCCTGGTATTAAAACACATCATGGGCGTGTTTGGTGCCACTCGGGCATGCCATGGTGTTGTTGCAGTCGCACCCATGAGCTTCTTTGCTGTTGGTCCCCTCTGGTTCCTCTGCCTTGCTTATCATGTATTCTGGTTGGTGTATTCTGAGTGTGGGTAATATACTGCTATGGATTAAGAATTGGTTAACAGGCAGAAAACAGAGATTCGGAATAAATGGTTCATTTTCAGGATACCAGGCTGTGGGTTACCACAAGGATTAGTGCTTTGGCCACAGCTGTTCAATATATATATCTATATAAATGATTTGAATGTGGGGACAAAATTTTATTTTTCTAATTTGCTGATGACATAAAACTAGGTGAGAATGTGAGTTGTAGAGAGGATGCAAGGAGGCTTCAAGGGAATTTGGACAGGCTCAGTGAATGGGCAACAACATGGCGGCTAGAATATAATGTGAATAAACATGAAATTATGCACTTCGGTAGAAAAAACTGAAATGCAGAGCATTTCTTAAATGGTGAGAGGTTAGGAAGTGCTGATATCCAAAGCGAACTGGGTGTCCTTGTTCATAAGTCACTAAAAGCTGGGTGTCACAAGCAAATAGGTATGTTGGCCTTCATTGCAAGGAAATTTGAGCACCCGATTAAAGATGTCTTGCTGCAATTGTATAAAGTCTGCAAATCTGGAGTATTGTGCAATTTTGGTCTCCTTATTTCAGAAAGGATGTGCTTGCCATAGAGGGAGTGCTGTGGAGGGTCACCAGACTAATCCCTGGAATGATGCGATTGTCTTTTGAGGAGGGATTTAGGAAATTGGACCTATATTCTCTCGAGTTTCGAAGAATGAGAGATGATCTAATTGAAACTTACAAAATTCTTACAGGGCTTGACAAGGTAGATGTGAATAGGATGTTTCCCTTGGCTGTTGAGTCCAGAACCAGGGGCCACAATCTCAGAATAAGGAGTGGGCCATTTATGATTGAGATAAGAATGCACTCCTTCAGTCAGTGGGTGTTGAATCTTTGGAATTATCTACCCTGGAGGCTGTGGAATTTCAATTATTCATCATGTTCAACAAAGAATCGATAGATTTCTGGGTACTAATCACATCAAGGGATATGGAGGTATAGGGTAAAATGGCATAAGAGGTAGATGATAAAGCTATGCACTGTTTGAATGGTGGAGCAGACTCGACAGGTTGAATAACCTACTCCTTTTCCTGTTTCCTGTGTTCCTATTGGCCTTAAAGTGCTTTGGCACATCTTAAAGTTGTGAAAGGTGCAATGTTTTCTTTTATTGATCTGTTTGTGACATGATCTGGTCATTTATTTTCCGTTTGACTTTAGTGTCGGAAATTATACTTTGGTTTAGTGACATCTATTTGGGTTTGAATTTCATTCATTGAACTGTTAATTGGTGATGACGCAACATCTTCTGATCACATACAGAATTAGCAGAGGAAGCAGATATAAAAATCAGGGCTGGTTTAGCACAGGGCTAAATTGCTGGCTTTGAAAGCAGGCCAAGGCAGGCCAGCAGCACGGTTCAATTCCGGTAGCAGCCTCCCCGAACAGGCGCCGGAATGTGGCCTATATTTGAAGCCTACTTGTGACAATAAGCGATTTTCATTTCATTTCATTTTTCATTTTATGTGGGGAATCCTACGGAGACAATAATTTGGGACAAAATTAACAGCCACATGGACAAACGTATGTTAATTAAAGAAAGACAGCACAAAGAAAAGTCATGTTTAACTAACTTGCTGGAATTTTTTGAAGAGGTAACAGAGAGGGTAGATGAAGGTAACGCTGTTGATGTGGTACACATGGGCTTCCAAAAGGCATTTAAAACACAACAGACCTGCGAATAAAGTTAAAGCTTATGGAATAAAAGGGACTGGAGCAACATGGATACAAAATTGGCTGAGTAACAGGAGAAATTGGCCTGAACTTTTCGGATGGTGGAGGCATACTGACTCCAAAAGATCAAAGCCATATTATGCTTTTATGAGTTCTGCCCTTCAGTTGGGTAAACGTTCTGCCTTAGGGAGCTGCCAGCCAAACTGATTAACCGGCAGCTCTCCAGTCCCTCTTCAACCAGCCTAAGGAACTATTTCAACCAGCCTAAGACTGAGGGCAAGATTTTCTGCACCCTCGTGGCACGTTTTGCGGAAGCGGAGATAGCCCACCATTGGCCGGCATCAGGATCTTCTGGTCCCGCCGCTGCCAATGGGGTTTCCCATTATTTACACGTCCATCGTCAGGGAAACTCACGGTGGTGGGTCACCGTGGCCAGAAGATCCCATCGGGAATAGCCGGAAACTCCCCGCCTCAGTCCCGGGAACCAGAAACTTGATACGTGAAGGGCTCCCAGAGCATGGAGAGTAGGGAAGACCTTGGGGGGTTGGCAAGGGAACGATCGGGGGTAAACCGAGTGGAGAATGTCCAGACGTCACTGGCCTTTCACGGGGAGTGCCCCAGCCAAAAGGGGGCGCCTGATGGAGATAGGTGCACAGTCCCTCCCCTTCTCACCTGAGATCTAGGACGCGATCCAACGGAAAAGTTTCTAAGTGTGGTAGTGAGAGGCAACAGCCGTGTGTTTCCTGACAGCTGACCCAGCGAGGCCATCACTGGTATCTAACGTTAATTAGGGTACTTCTGATGGGAAACTAGGGATGGGCAATAAATGCTATCCTAACCAGTGACACCCACATCCCGTAAATGGATTAAAAAAGACTTAATGATGCCCCAGGGGGTACACGCGGAAAAAACTGTCCTGCCAGATGATTCGACTGGGCGGTGCTCGGCAGCTCCCTGCTAGCGAGGGGGAGCAGCTCTTAAACCGATCCTGCAGAGCAAACCCCAGACAGCTCACAGACATGCCACCATGCTGACCAGTCTCACGATTTGGAGATGCCAACCTAACCAGACTGTTGGACGAGGTGGAGTATAGATGGGATACCTGGTTCCCCCGAGGGGGTCGGAGTGTCAGCCACAGGCGAGCCATTGCTGCCTGGGAGGCCGTCAGCATGGGGAGCTTCACCAGGTGGACCGCCACCCAATGTCCTCAGAAGCTAAACGACCCCCATCAGGCCGCACGGGTGTGTTGGCATTGGTCCCCTGGCACCGGTCGCACATGCCAGTCCCACCCCGACGGCCCTGCAGTTGGCACCACACCCCTCCACCCAGCATTGTGCCTGTGCCCCAGCACACCCTGGCACCCATCTGTGCACCCCACCATGCCCAGTGACGGTGCCCACGCGTGAACCTCACCATAGCCTCCCCCACGACACAGGAAGTGTGTGGCTCATGATGCCCCCTCTGTGTCCCCGCAGGAAGGGTTGGTCCGTAATAGAGGGGAGAGGGCCCAACAGGCAGCAGGGTGCCAGACTTAGAGTCCTCAACTCCTACGACAAAAGGGCCCTGGAGGTCGCAGGGTGGTCGGGGGACAGATCGGTCGAGATTAACCTGTGCCGCTGTGGGGGCCCCCCCGGGGCCAGAACCCCCTACCCCCACCCCCGCATCCCCCTGAGGACTCTGCAGGCCACCCACAGAGCCAGGTCCTGCCAGTACAAACCTTGTGTAATTTATGCCGGCTGGACTGGCCGAAAACGGGACGCCGCTCGGGCCATTGCGGAGCAGAGAATCGCCGGAGGTGGGGGTGTGGGGTGGCGCTGCCAATGGCCCCCGACCGGCGTGGCGCGATTCCCGCCCTCGCCAAAAAACCGGCGCCAGAGAATTCGGCAGCCGCCGTCGGGGGGGCGGGGCGGGATTCACGCCGCCCCCACCTCCGGCGATTCTTGCCCGGCAGGGGTGTCGGAGAATCCCGCCCCATGTATGTTTGACCAAATTCTTTCCTTAAATTTTTAAACCTTTGTCTGTAGGTTTCAGGCACTAGTTCATATGCACTGAAGCTGGATCTTTGCACCTCCTCATACGTCCCAGATACCTCCTACGATAGTGATGCAAACAATTCACTAGCCCTGCCTACCAGGTTTGTTTGAATCAGTAATACCCACATGAACTGTGGCCATTTCATTTGTTTAGCTACCTCCTCGAATGAAATGAAAAAGGCTTATCATCAAACCTTGGCACCGCGTGGTCATATTTAAATAGATCCCCACCAAACTTTTGACTATGACGCTCTTTCTCACTATCCTCATCACTGTCCTCCAACTATACATTTCCCTTTACGTCCGCCAATTATAACTGACTGTCATGTTTCATAGCCATTTTCTAAAGTTCAAACTCTCTTTATCTTTTTCCCTGATCTGTATCTCCCTTTCTCTTTCTTTTTGTTCTGCATGGGCTATTCTTTCTGTTTTCCTTTCTTCTCTCTCTTTTACTTTTTCCTCTCTCTCTCTTTCATATTCAAGCTGCTTTAATTCTTTCTCATGTTCCATTTGTTTAATTTGTAACTGAATTTTTTGCCATTTCCAAGAGTCAAACTGTATCTCAGGCAATTTTAAATGCTTAGCCACTGCCATAATTACCTCATCTTTTCGCATTTTGTCAGGTAATGTTAACATGTTAACAGCAATGTTTTTCCCATCTCTAAAAGCCTGTTTTTAGTCTCTGTCCATAAGGTACTGCGTGTGATTGTCTCCACCCCCAAAAACTTCAGAGCCTCTGAAAGAGCCATTGTCCACAACACACTCCCTACTTAAACTGAAATACCACACCTGAAAAGCAACTACAATATGTTCACCCCTCACTGCCTTTAAGTTCACTAAGCCAATCCAATAGATAGACTTTTATCCCCCTCAAGCCTCCAATTTGTTATGGGTCAGGGTTTAGAGAACCCCAAAGTGTATCATGGAGTTCACCTGACCCACAAGCTTTACTAGATTGTGGTATGGGGAGCACACGACCCACTCTACAGGTGTGGTGCAGCAGAAATTTAAAAGTAAATTTTAAAGCAAAACAATGTTTATTGTATGAACTCAGTTAACCATTTTAAAACGTACAGTGAACATCTTAGCAACCATCAATTCAAATACACCCCCCAAAGAATCCAACATTCTAAGTAATCCTTAAACTTTCCTTTTAACATCCAGAAGGCAAAAATCCTTTTTACAGAAGCACATCAGGATAATCTATGATTAATCTAGGACAAAGGTTTGGCACAACATCGTGGGCCGAAGGGCCTGTTCTGTGCTGTATTTTCTATGTTCTATGTTCTATGTTTAAATTGTCTACTAAAAGCAGTTATCACTCTGAATTCACCAAATGATCTAGAGATAGTCTTTTCATGGCAGGGAAATCAAAATTACACCTTCTTTTGCTGGATTGAGCTCCAACACTAAAACCAAACCAAAAAACACAGACACACCCAAGCTTTACCTCAAAGTGAAACTAAAAAACAGAGCCAGAGCTCAGCTCCACCCACACTCAGACATCACTGCAGCCACTTGAGCATTCAAACATTTCTTAAAGTGACATTCCCATGACAACGGCCAAAGGGAGGAACAGTCAGTGGGGGTTAGTCACCTGCATCATATTACCACGGATGGAGATATGTCCTGGGGTGTTCAGTGGGACAGACAGGCAGTTGCTGAAGTTGCCTTTGTTACAGGTATACGCGATCCGGGGGGGTGGCATGTCAGACGTGTGGACACTGAGCACTTGCCCCCCCGCACAGCCCAGAGGCGACCCCACACTGATTGCGACCTACCCCCCCTCCCCTCGACCAGGCCCATCCCTGCCCCCCTGGGTTCATACACCACCCCGCAATCACCATCCCTCCCGTGCACTGGGGCAGCAGCCCTGGTGCCCCCGGGCCAATCGACCATTTGCAAAATGTCCACTTCCCTCCTCCAATCCCCACAAATGCCATTTTGTTTGCTTCATATTTTTAAATAAGTATGCTAAAGGGTGCTCGCCTGATCACTTGCTGGGGAGCCAGTTAGATCACAGGTCGCGATTAGATAGGGTGTCCTTCCCGTTGATGGGATGGTGATCGGCTGTCTTAATTAGTGATTATTGGTTTCTCGCCACTCCGCAGCGGGACCTGGATCCTGCCAACGGGAACGAGTTGGTTAGATCAGAAACCCTTCGGCACCTGGCGCAATTGCCGATTTTGGGCTCGCTCGGATTCATGCCCGGCGCACCACAGCCGATCGCGTCCCTAACCTCCCTTATTTACAGGTTTCCCCCACAGTGCGATTATCCACCTTCCAGCCTAGAGATTAAGGTGGGGCAGAAAATGGCCATTAAGCGACCATTAAAACAGGTGACATGGTGGCGCAGTGGTTAGCACTGCTGTCTCACAGCACCAGGTTCGGTCCCGGCCCCGGGTCACTGTTCTTGTGGAGTTTGCATATTCTCCCCGTGTCTGCGTGGGTCTCACCCCCACAATCAAAAGATGTGCAGGGTAGGTGGATTGGCCACGCTAAATTGTCCCTTATTAGAAAAAAATAATTCGGTATTCAAAATTTATTTTTAAAAAGTGACCATTATTACTTTTCACGCAGCGAGTGATTGGGGCCTGGAATGTTCTGCCTGAGAGTGTGGTGGGGGCAGGTTCAATTGAGGCTTTCGAAAGAGAACTAGACAATGATCTGAAAAGGAAGAATGCGCAGGGTTACAGGGTGAAGGCGGGGAACGACAATCGCTGCATTGCCTATTGGGAAATCCAATGCAGGCACGATAGACTGAATGGCTTCCTTCTGCGATTCTGTATTTTGATCAATGCAAGAATTGTTTAGGTTCTGTCTGTCATAGAAACAAAGCTCTTTTGTTTTGCGAGTACCAGGTTCCTTGCTGTTCTTGATTAATATTACCTGTTCCAAATCTTGATGTTCAAGCTGTTTTTGCTCCTGTTATCCGATTACCAATGTCCTCTCCTGTTTTGTTTGTATTGTTGCCCTGCTTCCTCGTATTGTTAGGATCTGTTATCTATCAAAGCTGGATTCCACAAATGACCTCATCAACATTCCATAAAATAAATCATCAATAGACTTATGTACAAATTATGAAATAATTTTAAAAGTAATTATTGAAGCGCTTCTTTAACTGATCTTTGAAAAGAATTCTGATGGTGGTACTCCCTTTGCAATGATTATCTCGTATATGCAACCATGGAAACATCTTCCCAGTATTGTGCTGATGATGCTGTTATATGAATCACCATCTGTTGATATTAATCAACTATCTTACAATGATAGCACATAAGCTAATGCTCACAAATCTTATTGAATTGCAGAAACCCATTTCTGGCAAATTAATTATTTTTCCTTCTTTCCTTTCCTGAAGTCATTGGCTCCCGTTTTTCAATCATTCATGGGATGTGGGCATTGCTGGCAAGGCCAGTATTTGTTGCCCCTCCCTAATTGCTCTTGGGAAGGTGGTGGTGAGCTGCCCTCTTGAACCGCTGCTGTCTATGCGGTATAAGTATACCCACAGTGCTGTTAGGGGAGATGTTCAAAGATTTTGACCCGGCAACAGTGGAGGAAAGGTGATATATTTAGTTAGAATGTGAGTGTCTTAGAGGCATAATTGCAGATGATACTGTTCCACTCTGTCTGCTGCCCTTGTTCTTTGAGATGTGAGAGGTAATGAGTTTGAAAGGTGCTTCGGCACTTGGTCCTCATTCTGTAAGTGAGAGAAAGCTTCCAATACCCTTGCTGGAAGTGGCGTACATTCATAAGATGGACTCATTCTCCACAAACAAAAGGAATATGTGCATATATTGCATCTTTTTGAATTACTCAGGTGCTTGGAAAACCCGTAACTCCCTGTTGCCTTTTCCATCGTGTTACGACACCCTGTGCTAGTGTGTGGTCAATTCTAGCCCCGCTGGCCCCGGAGTCACAACACACATGAATTAACCAATAATTCTTATAAAAATTCCCCAATTCTCAGGCCCTTGACTGCTCAATAATTAATGTCACCAGCTTTGTAAGTTTAAAACCAATGACTGTTCATTCAAGAACAAATATGAGATATGCAGTAAAACAACTAATTAATGATGAACTAATACCTCACTCCCCCTTTAACTGCCCCACCCTCTACCCACACACACAGGACAGACAAACACAGAGGGATGGAAAGGGGTAAAAAAATAATAAGGAAACAGGTCAAAAGATAAAAGCCCTTGCTTAAGATAATGAGTTCTTCAGTGAACTTCCTTCACAGCATGAGCATGGTTTAAAGCATCTGGTTTGCAGCCCATAATGATTTTCCTTGCAGCTAGAAAATCTTACTCACAGCTTTTTCAGGAGAGGTTCCTGGCTTCACATCAGATTCTGCTTTTAGTTCATGGTTTACTTCCAGGTCTCTTTCTTTCTTGAGCCACTTTATCTCAGATCAAACCTTGCTTTCAGCTCATCGTTTGACCTCAAGCCTTTGCAGTCCCAAGAGACTGGCACCCAGACCTACAGGTGAGAGAGAATCCTTACCTTATGGCCTTATGCAGAGAGTTTAGCTGGATTTTTTGGGAGAGGAATAGTTGAAATCCTCCATCCAGACTGCAGATCCAAAAGTGAAATGAAACAAGCCTCGGGACACTGAGGAAAATAGCAGTGTGATTATATCTAGTCATCACCTGCTACCGGGCAGTACCCCAGCTTTTTGGGGCGAATACATTGACCACCAGCCAAGTCAGTTAAACTGAGTCACAGCCAATGGTCAATCTCCAGTTTAAACCAACGCAGGCTTCTGTTTGAATTAAATCTGAGGAATTAAATCTGAGAACCTGAGGAAGGAGCAGCGCTCCGAAAGCTAGTGACATCAAAACAAACCTGTTGGACTTTAACCTGGTGTTGTAAGACTTCGTACTGTGCTCACCCCAGTCCAACGCCGGCATCTCCACATCGTTTGAATTAAAGGCACAGGTTCATTCATCTTCCCTGGATTAAAATTGTAATTGCAAAAATGAAAGAAAGGGGAAATAAGGGAATAAACAGGAAACAAACAGGAGGGACCCTTACAATAGCAACATCTCAGCCAATCAGAATTGATTTGTAAACCAATCAGCACCCTTTTCTCCTGTAGTATAAATTGTGGTGAGAGTTTGGCCTGATGAGTGCAAGATAAAAAACTTCATAGAATCCCTCCTGTGCAGAACGAGGCCATTCGGCCCAGCGAGTCTGCACCATCCCTTCGAAAGACTATTCTACCTAGGCTCAATCCCCCATCCTATTCCTGTAACTCCACCCAGATGGGCAATTTAGCACCGCCAATCCACCTAACCTGCACATATTTGGACTGTGGGAGGAAACCGGAGCACGCGGAGGAAACTCACACAGACACGGGAGAATGTGCAAACTTCACCATGTTTCTTCTTTCAGCAAGAATTGCTCATTGTTTCTACATGAGCTTTGTTAGTGAATGTGTAATCCATATGACATCACCACACTATCAAATTCTTCCTCATCGAATGGCCATCTCATCGAATGGCCATACTGCTAGCGGGCATCATTGGCTCATGATCAGGACTGTGAATTCTGGCTAGTTTTTCCTCTGCACACACAGGGGTAGAGGCCAATTGTCGCTTTCCTTAACCACTGCTTCAGTTAGCATCAACTAAAGTTAGCCTTTTTAAAAAATATATTTTTATTCTCCATTTTCACATTTTCTTCAAAATTACACCTCACCAACAAACAGTAAACGGTAACGAATACAATGTCAATCCCCCTACAACAACAAAGATCCCATCCTCCCACCACCCCCCAAACAACGGCCCGCCTGACAATATAAGCATCACATAAAACAAAACCTCCCAAGAAAAAAAGAAAAAGGAATCAGGAATCGCCGATGATCATCATTGACATATACATTCCACCCCCCCCCCCAACTCCCCCCCTAATATTCAACGGTATCCAATCCCCGAAAGAGTACCGTGAATGACACCCATGAATTGTAGACCCCACCCCACCCCCCTCCCAGACTCCTCCCCTCCACTTCCTCTTGTAAACTCTTCCCCCCAGCCTCGGTTCCTTCCCCCAACTTTTCACCCTGGCTAGACTCACTGAAACCTGTTCTACCAGGCTTCGATGACCGCAGCCCCTCCCCCCACCTCACTCCCGTTCACTGGCCGACTTAAACCGGCCAGCGTGGAGGCCCCCGCCCGGGTCTCCTTCCCCCTTGCCCGGTCCCAGGAAAACCAAGAAATCCCCTTTAGCACTCAACCCCAGCATACACACCCAAGCCCTAAAGACCCATCATTGCAAATGAAAGTCCCAACTCTTCCCTTGTCCAAATATACAGCATCGACTCATTTAGTACATACACCAACACGCAGTGAAAAAATAAAGTTACATGAGGCAACATCGGTACACGACCCACTCTCAGTCCCATTTCTCAATTCTGCCACAGTCCTTCTGCCTTTGCAAACTCCTCCACTGCTTCCGCCGTCCCAAAATAAAAGTCCTTGGATTTGTAGGTCAGCCTCAACTTAGCTGGATACACTATGCTGCACTGCACCTTGCTGATGTACAGTGCCTTCTTTACCCGGCTGAAGGCAGCACGCCTCCTCGCCAGCTCCACCGTAAAGTCCTGGTATATGCGTACACAAGCTCCAGCCCACTGCACCACCCGCTTCTGCTTTGCCCAGCACAGGACCTTCTCCTTCACACTGTACCTTCACACCGTACGGAAACACGCAATTACTACTCTTGGGGGCTCACTCGCCTTTTGTATCGGCCTCCACGACCAATGAGCCCGATCCAGTTCATACCAAGAGGGATCGTACCCCTCCCCCAATAGCTCCACCAACATCATGGCAAAATATTCTGTCGGCCTCGGGCCTTCCACCCCTTCGGGCAGACCCACGATCTTCAGATCCTGCCGCCTGGATCTGTTTTCCAGGTTTTCCATTTTGGCTCGCAGACCCTTGTTGGTCTCTATCACCTTCTGCAGCTCCTTCCCCATCGAGGTGAATTGATCACTGTTCTGCGATAATGCCTTTTCCACTTCCTTCTCACCCTGCTCCCACACCTCCACTGCTGCGCTCAATACCGCCGCCCTCACCAGGGCAATCGCCTCCTCCACCAGCACTTTCAATACCGCCCCATCTCCTTCTTCATCGCTTCCATGTGCTTTGTTAACTGTTTTTCAAGTTCCACGGCCATCTCTTCTTCTGCTGTGAGCAATGCGGCCTCCCTTGGCGTCCCAGCCTCGGCTTTTCTTGCAGTTCCCGCGCTGACTTTTCCACTCACTGGCGGACTTTCATTAACCCCCTTTTTCACGGCTGTTTTTTCCCCAAACTTGGACATTTCTCCTCACTGTGCCTTCATACAACTTTTTCAGCCTCCGTTGCCCCTGGGATCGGGCGTTAAAACCCCGGAAATTCTATTCCCGAGCGGCAGTCCTCCAGTATCCTGCTGCCTCCCGCCTGCCGTCATCGGAAGTCCCAACTAAAGTTAGCCTTGATGAATCCGAGAGCACTGTTTGAATCATCTCCTCACCAAGTTAACCAGCGGAGCCATCAAGACTTGCCAGAAGTATGACATCAGCATTTTAATTTAAATATGTTTCGATGGCAGTTCTGCTGGTGGAGTATTGAGCCATACAGACCCAGAGAGTTCCAAATTCATTCCCTGGCCTTTGCTAATCGCCAATGAGTGACCTTGCTGAATATCACATGTTTCAACATCTGGTGAGAAGCAACTTGAGCTCTGCTGTGATCAAATAGCTCTTGACACTCAGTGTCCAGGATCATTAATGAAGAAAGACCAGTTGATGAGTTACAGCAGTTGCTACCAGTGTGCTCATGCAGGGGAAGAAATAAATCATTTGTAACCCTATCTCAGCAGGAATCGCTTTTATGCTGATTTTAAGAAAAGGGCAGAGAAATTTAAGGGAGAAAAGGAAACAGTACCGGCCATCTGGTTTAAAATCCATGCTCTGCCAAATGAGTCTCAGCTCAGATTTGCAGTGAACATGCTTTGGATTTTTAGCCTCCAGATTAATCCAAATGGAAATTAATTTTTTTTGTTTCTGATGAATACGAGGAAATAGCACATATCGTAATGGTGAAAGAGGAAAGTTCTAATATGCCTATGAACCTACACACAAATTGGCCATTGCGTTTCCAACATCACAACAGTGATTATAACACTTCAAAAATACTTAATTGGCTGTGAAGTGTTTCAGACATCCCGAGGTTGTGAAAGGCACTGCAGAAACTCACGGGTTTTTTTTAAACACAGTTTCCAATAGAAAATGATATTACAGAATTTCAGGTCACATCATCCTCACAACCTCTACTGGGATGGGTAATTGCTTCAGGCAGATGCATGAAGGGCAGATGGGTGATATTCCACTTTGTTTTTTTTCTTGTATTGTTTCTTGATGAGCACTGAGCTCCTCAGTGTGACGGATGCCATGCCAAGGAATTGTAAACATTGTGCAGTCCAACTGAATATATAGCATGGGCCAAATTCTGAATAAAGCTTCCTTTTGTCCCCCCTGTCCCAACAATGTGGCTGAACTTCGAACTGCATAACACATGTGCCTTGTGGCCTCTCCAAGTGAACCTGCCAATTTTGATGCCAATTAGTGATGAATTAAATGCAGTTTGGTGTTGTGACCCTATGTCCACAAAGAATTTGGGTTAGGCACACTTTATAAGCTCATTTTACATAAGAGTCTTTTCAGCTCGCAGAAAGGAAACTTTCTAGTCAGCCTGGCTTGAGCTCAAACCTCAGTCCAACTTGTGAAAAAATAACATCTATTTTATTATGTATGTGGCTTGATCTGCTTTCACTGTAAGCTAAAAGAAACTGAGGTAATATAGGTGACCTGCTGCACTTGCCGCAACAGCTTATTGTTTCTCCCTTAAACTTGAAAACCCCAAGAGTTCATGGTTTAAATACTCTTTCCACATCTGGAAAGGTTTTTCTGTCTTAAGCTCTTAGATAGACACAAGAGAAAGCTTGCCATCAGATTGACGATGTCCCTCTTATACTTAGCCTCCGATCTCCCTTTGTTCATTATTTGTTTCTCTCCATTAGAAGTAATACTGTTGCCCTTTAAGCATCACTCCACATACATAGGATAGAATTCTTAAATTGCAGAAAGAGGCCATTTGGCCCATCTACTCTGCACGAACCCTCTGAAAGCACCCTATCTGGGCCTGCTCCTCCACTCTAGCCGCGTAATCCCAACCAACCTGCACATCTTTGGATACTGGGGGCAGTTAAGCATGGCCAATCCACCTAACTTGCACTTCTTTGGACACTTCCTCCTTCATGCAACCAACTATGTTACAAACAAGATACAGCACACAATCTGCTCCTCTTAGTCTTTATTTTCCATAAAGAATAGAAAGCCTCCCTCCTTTCCTGTTCCTGTTAATGTTAAGGCTTTTACACTCAAACCTGGCATCAGTTTATCACTGCTTTCTGCTTTAATTTTCTCTCCGCTTTACTCTTTTTGACATCAGTAATGATCGGCACGATTAGCTTCAGTTCATTACTTTGGTTTCTCAATTGAACATTTCCAAGCTAGAGTGCAGTGCAGTTGATATAGGGTATGCATATAAAATATTAGCCCATCATTTATTTTTTCATTACGGAAACTGTCTGACCTACTGTGTATTCTTTGCATATTCTGTTCTAATTTCAGATTTCCAGCATTTTCAGTTTTGTCTCCTCTTTTACTCCGCAATAGCACCCCAGGCACAATCATGGATACTCACGGCATCATCAGTCACTATTTGGAGTGGTAGAACGTGTCAGTTGTAAGGAGATGGTCCTGTTGGCTGATGCTTGAATACGTTGGTTACGGGTTACTTGTGTAAAAAGCAATAAATTTGATTTTCTGTATGTTCTACAATTTCAATGATCTGACATGATGAAAGGCAACATTAACCGATGACAGTAAATGTATTGTGATTGATTTCTTTTGAACCATTGTCTGGTATTGTTATCTGATATATGTGCAACGGTTTCAAATTCAGCATGTTCAAATTCTAAAGTATGTATTAAATGACATTGCACAGAAGCCATTTCCAAGAAAAACTACCTTTTGTCAGAAATTCATGTGGAGAATGAATAGAAAAGTCAGAACTAAAAGTGAATGGAATTTTGGGTTAATTCTCAAACATGGTTAATTTTCTACGATTTAAATTTGAGTGCAAGTCCCTTTAAAAGAGAGTAAAGATAGAGGAACAGTGTTTCTCTGTATGTTTATTTTTGCCGTCACTACACATCCTGCGATGACTAAATCTGAGGTCTATTTACAGACACTAAGAAGCCTTCGATACCTCATAGTCGTGCCCACAAGCCGAGATGGTTAGTGTTGTCCGGCTATTTGGCTGGGGTGTGCATCATAGCAGAACCCAATTCTGTCCTGACAGTCATGTATGTACATTTTCCAGCAGTGGCCATTGCGTAGTGTTAGGGAACAGAAACTCTGACTAAATATTCCCCCTAGTTGGACTGGGGACACTGAGACCATTTGTAGCACCTTTGCTGTTGACACAGCTGGGATCAGTTGACTATACGTTGGGACCTTCGTGGTCTGCATAAACGAGTGCCACACTGAATGATGCACTGAGCCCACGAGGAAAAGTAACCATTTCTTCTTGTTTAAATATTACCGCATGTGTGCAGAAGAAAATGCTCTGCCCATTATACCTCGGCATGTAGGTTACTTCCTCTGTTGACTGTACTTTCTTTCCTGTGTGGTTTGGGTTTATGGCAGCGTTTCATGCTGATTTGTGGAGCTACTAAGGTGGGAAGAAGGCAAGCTGTATTATGGCGCTTTTAAAACTATTCAGGGACAAAAAAAGCAGCCCAATTAAACAACTGGACTTGAAAAATTTTGAAACAACAGCAACATTCATATAAATTGTCATGCTCTAACTTTTTATTCACCTGTCAACATTGGAAATTCTTGGAAAAATGCACACTCACATCCAGCCTTCCTAATAATTGTTGGCTTGCTCTTCGCGCCAATATCTCTTGGGTATTTTCCATTGCTGGAAGAGGTGGAAGGAGGGAAGGCCTGTGTAAAGACTAGCCAGTCTTGTTGTCAATCATAAGAAAACCTCATTTGTTCTGAACCCAACTCCGAAAAGAGTGGTGGGGTGGAGGTGGGGGTTCGGTTGATGCTTATGGGACTCGGAAGGGATTGCAATGTTGTGTTATGTACAGTTGGTCTGCAATGAAAACCGTAGATGCTGATTGTTAATGCTAGAAACACTCAGCATGTCAGCCACCCTCCGTTGCGAGGAACTGCTGTGGATTTGTCTGTAATATGCAATCACATACACCTGCTGTCTGTATGTGAGTATGGGGAGTGATTCCAGATTCTAAATGTTAGTAAGGGGATTCCTATTTCACATGACGCACAATCATTTCCCTCTCTCTCACACACATGTTGATTACCAGATTTGAGGCTGAAAGTTGTAGATTAGTGAAAACTTCATTGAATGAATGAAAATCGCTTATTGTCACAAGTAGGCTTCAAACGAAGTTATTGTAAAAAGCCCCTAGTCGCCACATTCCGGCGCCTGTTCAGGGAGGCTGGTACCGGAATTGAACCGTGCTGCTGGCCTGCCTTGGTCTGCTTTCAAAGCCAGCGATTTAGCCCAGTGTGCTAAACCAGCCCCAGGTTGACAGTGTTATCATGGTTCATACTGGTTTCCACAACACTCTCCTCTCCAGCTGTTACTTAATGAAACAGTCACCTCGAATCCTAACTGAATAGTGCACATCGGGTGCAGAGCGTATTGGGTTTGGCTTCTAACATTGATGCATTCTCTGGGCGAATCGTCTGCAAAGACTCGCTGTATAAGATTATACCAGATAATATGGAGTTGGGTGAGGTTCATGAATGGCTGTCAGACACTTCCTATATGGTAAAAGGGGTTATATATCAGAGATAATCCCCAGTGAGAAACTGTTAAGAGAGCATCAAGAACCAGAGGGCACAGATTCAAAGTAATTGGCAAAAGGAGTAAAATTGAGGTGAGGAAAGATTTTTTTCAACCAAAGTGTGGTTGGAGTCTGCATCAAACTTTCTGAGCGAGTGTTGGGTGTTGGTGGCGGGTTCAATCGAGATAATCAAAAGGGAATTGGATTGATATCTGAAAAGAAAGAATGTACAAGGTTACAGGGATAAGGCAGGGGAGTGGGAATGGGTAGAATGTGCTTTCCAGGGCAGGCACAATGGGCCGAATGGCCCCCTTCTGCACTGTAATGATTCTGTGATAGGAAAGAACAGGAGAATGGGATAACTGGATAGCTCTTTTGAAGAGCTGGTACAGGCACGAAGGGCAGAGGGGCCTTCTTCTGTACTGTATAATTTCATGATTCTGGAGCAGAGTCTCTATAAATTGCTCTGAGATCAAAAATCCTAGTTTAACATAAACATTAAATGGATAAACCTGATCCCATCACAAAATGGTTCCCAGTTTGCGTTCTCATAATACAGAACACTGGATATCATTAGTACATGCCGATCCTCTTTTGCATAGAATCAACACTTTAATAAAGATTGGTTTTGCATTAATTGTTTTAATAGCCTGTGCTGAACAAGTGAAATTAATTTATAAACTGATTATATTATGATATGAAATTTCCAGCTTTCTAGATCCAAGTGGTAAATGATCTTCCCATAACATATATTTCCTGGCAAGGTTTTAATGTGTTTATAAGGGCACAAATTATAGATGTAAATTGGCCAATTTCCACAATGATCATTTTGACTAGTTAGAAATACGATATTTCAGAAGCCTAGGGTGCCACCATGACTGTGAAAATCACAGATTTGCATTCCCAAAAGTGCTGAGAGGTGATAACATGTCTTTTACTGCAGTTGTTTAGCTGACTTGAATCAGATCCCAGTGCTTTTCAGTCTGAGAGTTTTCTACGACTATAATAATAATCGATTTAATTTATAATAGAGAAGTTCATAAAATCATTGCAGAAATATATTAAAGAAATGTTCAGTGCCAGTTGATCTCCCATGGCAACCAAGACCAAGCATACATTTCTGGTGATCTGGGGTTACAGGGCAGGGGCAACTGGACCAGGGCATGCAAGTCTACATGAATGTCCAATATAAAGTCACTATAAAGTCCTGATTTTTATAACTCCTTGAAAAATGCCCACTTTTACAATGGGAAACACCAAGAAAACTTGTCATGCTCGAATTACACCTGAAGGGCCTCCACTGGTGGGAGGTTGTAATTACAGCCAACAGCTCCACATGGCCAGTTTCCATCCTAAATATGGACAAAGGATGAGTTAGAAGATGAAAATATTTTAACCTTTAAAATAGATTCCCCCCCCCCACAACACAAATACGTGCAGGTTAGGTGGATTGGCCATGCTAAATTGCCCCTTAATTGGAAAAAAAGGGGTAGTTTAAATTTATTTTTAAAAAATAGATTTTTTTTTAATATAAAGCAATTGTTGCTGTTAAGTTCTTTCGTTTCAACGAGGGTAATTTTTAGGTTCAATCTGTGCTGATTTATTTCTTTTTATTCATTCATGGAATGAATGTATCACCAACAAGGCCAGTATTTATTGTCCATCCCCAATTGCACCTTGAAACCATTGCAGGGACACCAATGGTGTTGTTAGGAAAGAGGTTCCAGGATTTTGACCCAGTAATGATGAAGGAGCAACGCGAGAATTCCAAGTCAGGATAGTGCATGATTTAGAAGACATAGGGATATTCTGAATTCTCCCTCTGTGTACCCGAACAGGAGCCGGAGTGTGGCGACTAGGGGCTTTTCACAGTAACCGCATTGCAAGTCTACTTATGACAATAATAAATATTATTAGGTAGTGGTGTTCCCATGCTCCTTCTACCAGAATTCTTCTGGGAAATTTGCTTTGTAAGTACCCGGATAGAATACTGTGTTCTGCAATATGATAGACTTACCATTGGATAGACTTACCATTGGATACTTTGACCTGGTCAAGTATCCTTATTTTCTGATTAATAGGAACAGCTTCAGATGGCCAGTCGATGAATCATAGACCCAAAGAGATTTCCATAGCCTTTCTATATTTTATTCTGATGGCCTTGTTTTCTACAGTTTAAATAAAAACATTAAAGTTTAAACATCTTAGTGGTTGAAAAGGTTGAAATATTAAGTTGCTTTTTGTAAGTTTTCAATTGCTTAGAGTTCTGAGGTTTAGCATCCTGTTGGCAGATTTGAGTGCCAAACAAAATGTTGTCCGTTGGGACATCTGGACTTATATTGTATGATTGAGATGGCCCATTTATCTTATTTACTCAATTTTTTCCTGAAGCCTGCTTTTCATACACTTCCAAGGGTAGTTGCTGGATCACTGTTCCATGTTGTGATGCAGAGGAATGAGTCGGCTCTTAAACTGGTCAAGACTGAGGACTCTCTGATTAAACCCGACATCCACATACACTTGGGCCATTTTCCAGAATAGCTCACAGCAGAGTGATCAAAAGTGGGAACCTTGGATGTTTCCTTCTCAGCCTAGTGGAGTGATTTTTCCAGATAAGGACAGGAGATCAAAGGATTGGAATTTGGGATGTTCTTACTTTGGGATCTAGCCAACTCTACCACCCTAGACGTGCAGGAGGCCACCAGAGGAGCATACAGGACTGGTTCTTTTGGAAAAGGCGAAGATATTAAGTCGGCTTTTAGATGTTTTTAATTGCTTAGAGTTCCAAAATCACAAATTACGATGCCAAACAGAATGTCTGGTGCGACATCTGCACATTGGGTCTGCCTAGTTGTCACTCCTACCACACTTTGTATTTTAATGAATATTAATGAAACAATTATGAAGTGCCTGTACCAAAATATACAAAGAGGCTGCTGATATTCAGGTAGTTTATTGTTGATAAATTTCTGCCTACCTAACAATTGATTGATTAAAATTTCATAATGGTTTGTAATTAAGTTTGTTATCCATAATCATTACACCATAGTCACTTCATTTGTCTCTATAACTGAAAGATTAATATCCACTTTTATTCATTTTTATTACTGAATCTTGGTCTTATGTGATGGTAATGTTAATTAATTTGAAAGCTTCTTGCGCAATGAAATATGCATGTGCCAATGTTTTTCTAAAGCAATTTCTTAAAGCACCATAAGGTGTTCAGGAATGGATGAAGAACTTAATCAGCAGAATGTTTTAATACAGGGCTCAACCAGATGGTGTATTTACACTTTCAATCAACCTTGGATGCAAATAAAATCATACAATTAATCAGCTTTTAGATCTGCTGTTTATCCCTCAGAGTGCAAATGCAGAAACTGGGCGTTAATTAAGCACTTTCAAATAAAGTCGACATAAATTAGGGAAACATTTGTTTTAGGATGACGGAAAATTATCAAAACTAGCAATGCACAAAGGTTAAAGATTGTCATTTAATTTTTGTGAAGGAATATCTGCACAATTCTTTGAATACTGATCATGTTGGAAATATTAGTTTTAAGAACATTGAAAACTGTTCCATCTAGACCTAGACTAAAAAGATAAATCAGAAATGTTATGATAGATCAATCATGCTATTGGATCTGCGTTCATACCATAATGCTTTTTAAAATTAATTCATGGTATGTGCACAGCACTGGTAAGGAGAGCTTTTATTGTCCATCCCGAATTCCCTTTGAGAAACTTTGAGAAAATTGGGGGTGGCACAGTGGCATAGTGGTTAGCACTGCTGCCTCACCGCGCCATGGACCCCGGTTCGATTTCGGCTTTGGGTGACTGTCTGTGAGCAGTTTGCACATTCTCCCCATGTGGAGTTTGCACATATTCCCCGTGTCTGCGTGGGTTTCCTCTGGGAGCTCCAGTTTCCTCCCACAGTCCAAAGATGTGCTGGTTAGATGGTTTGGCCATGCTAAATTGCCCTTTAGTGTCCACTGGTTAGATGGGGCTATGAGGTTACAGGGATAGGGCCGGGTGTGGGCCTAAATGGGTTGCTCTTTGAAAGGGTTGGGGTAGACTCGATGGGCTAAATGGTCTCCTTCTGCACTGAAGGGATTCTATGATTCTATCATTCTATGAAGCTGTTCCTAATTTGGTAGTAATTGTCAATCACAGTCAGTAAAGCTACAAGTTGGCCGATGTGCTGATGTTGGCTGATTAATGTAAACATTCACTCCCTCCGCTGCCAGGGTATCGTAGCTGCATTGCGTACCATCTACAATATGTGCTGCAGAAACCTGCCAAGCCTGCTTCGATAACATCTTCCAAAACAGTGATCTCCATCACCTGGATGGTGAAGGGCAGTAGATGCATGGGAACACTAGCATCTGCAAATTCCCCTCCACGCCACACACCTCCAAAATCCTGGAACTCCCTCCCGAACAGCACTGTGGCTCTACCTACACCACACGAACCGCAGCAGTTCAAGAAGTCAGCTCATGACCAAATATCAGGGGCTCAAAACAGCCAAAGCCCTAAAGGAGTATAGAAAATGCAGGGGAGTAATAAAAAATAAATTAGGAGAACGAAGAGGGGGCATGAACAAAAACACTGGCGGGCAAAATAAAGGAAAGTTCCAAGGTATTTTGTAAGTATATTAAAGGCAAGAGGGTGAACAAGGAAAGAGTAGGGCCCATGAGGGGCCAACATGGCAATCTGTGTGTGGAGCTAGAAGACCTGGGTGAAGTTATAAATGAGGCTATTGCATTGGTGTTCATTATAGAGAAAGATGATGTAGGTATTGAAATCAGGGAGTGGGACTGTGAGAGAACTGAAAAACTTTGCATGAGGAGGAGGGAGGTTTTAGCAATCTTAAAAGTGGATAAACCTCAGGCCCAGATGAGATACATCCCAGACTGCTGTGAGATGCAAGAGAGGTGAATACAGGGGGTCTGACGCTAATTTTCAAATCTTTTCTGTCCACAGGACAGGTGTCAGAGAACTGGAGGACAGTTCATCTGGTGCCATCATTCAAGAAGGGAAGTAGGGATAAACAAAGTAATTAGAGGCCAGCAAGTCGAACATCAGTGATAGGGAAATTATTGGAGGCTCCGGAGGCCCCAGGGGGTCAGGGATAGGACTGTGCGCTGTCGCCTGGGGAAGTGACAAGTGGGCAGAGCCAGGGGACACATAAAGGGGCAGTGCGAAGGGGGTTCTGGCAGGGGTGGTAACCCTCCTCCATTGTGGGGGGTTCACTTATGTATGGTTGGGGTGGGGGTGCCCCGATGACCGAAAGGGGGTTGCCCCAATGTTGGTGTTGTGGTGGTGGGGGGTGCCTCGATGCTTGCGGGGGGGGGGGGGGGGGGGGGGTCCTGATCTCCGTGAGGGGGACTGGGGCCTTATATGTAACTTTGGAATTGGGGCACCCTTTAAAAATGGCATCCTGTTCTCTGAATCCCAGGTTTGTCAGTGTGTTTAGACACGCACCTCCAGCTGGCTGTGTGATATTCACCAGCACTATTGCAGTGCATACCAGGCAAGAAAAGGCGTCTATTATCTCGATGTGAATATAGGAGGCATGATCAGTAAGTTCGCAGAGGAAACAAAAATTAGTAGCGTGGCAAATAGCGAGGAGGAAAGCTTCAGAATACAGGATGATATAGATGGGCAGAACATTGGCAAATGGAATTTAGCCCTGAAACGTGAGAGGTGATGCATTTTGGGAGGCATAATAAGGCAAGGGAATATACAATGAATGGTTGGACGCCATAAGTACAGAGGATCAGAGGGGCCTTGGGGTGCATGACCATAGATCCCTGAAGATAGCAGGACAAGTAGATAAGGTGGTTACGAAGGCATATGGGATACTTGCATTTATTAGCCAAGGCTACAATATATGAGCAGGGAGGTTATGACGGAGCTGTATAAAACACTCCTTTGAGTACTGTGTGCTGTTCTGGTCGCACCAGAAAGTGTACAGAGGAAATTCACCAGGATGTTGCCTGGGCTGGAGCATTTCAGCTATGAAGAGAGGCTGGTTAGGCTGGGGTTGTTTTCCTCAGAGCAGAGAAGGCTGAAGTTGGACCTGATTGAGGAGTAAAAAATTATGAGAGACATAGATAGGGTAGATAGGAAGCAACTTATCCCCTTCGGAAGAGGGGACAAAAGCTAAGGGGCATAGAATTAAGGTAAGAGGCAGGAGATTTAGAGTGGATTTGTGGAAAAACGTTTTCATGCAGAAGGTGGTGGGAATGTGGAACTCACTGCCTGAAAGGATGGTAAAGGTGGGAACCCTCCCAACATTCAAGAAGCATTTAGATGAGCATACAAGGCTATGGACCAAGTGCTGGAATATGGGATTAGATTAGATAGATGCTTGATGGTTGACGTAGACACGATGATCCAAATTGACTCTGTTTGTGCTGTAAATCTCTATGACTCATTCTGAACGGCAATGAGGGATGGGAAATAAATGTTGGGTAGCCAGCAATACCCATGTCCCATGAATGAATAAAACAAATGTATACAATGCCACATTGACAAATTAGGGAGTGCATTTCTGAGGCTGCACATGGGGTTTGGTGGAGCAGAGTCAAGGTATTTTACTGAGATATAGGGCGAGACATACCGGCCGCATTGCACCTGAAAGGGAGCGTGGCATAGCGTAGCGTGACCGGTGGATGCTGGGTGACTCCTCTCCAGGATCTAACTGCCTCGCCACGCTTTGCAAGACCTAACGTGATCTCGCGATACATAGCGATATGTATTCTATATGTGAGACAGCTACTCTCACTCTAATATGCATTACCACGATTTACCCAAGGTGTGGGGTCTAATTCCCTCATCTTGAAGATATCGGGCGAGCGCCGTTCAGTGCTGGTCTCCTCAAAGTGGGCCAGAGAGGTCTCCCAGGGTATTGGAGGCTGAGTGGCACCCTGGAACTGCTGGTGCCATCTGGGCACCTTGGCACAGCCAGCCTGGCACCCTGGCAGTACCACCTGGGGGTGGGTTGGGGCTGGGGGGTGTTCAAGGCCGCATCGCTGGGAGAATTTAACAGTCATTGATCTGGAATTGGACCAGTCAAAATCTAGGACAGGGAGGAGGCAGGCTGCGGCAAAGGAATTGAAGGGGTTTATGGAACAATGGGGGGAGTAGACCCATGGAGGTTTGCACGGCCAAGGGCGAAGGAGTTTTCCTTTTTCTCACATGTCCACGAGGCACACTCTCGCATCGACTTTTTTGTTCTGAGCAGGGCGCTAATACCGGAGGTGGTGGATACTGAGTACTCGGCAATCGCAGTGTCGGATCATGCCCCGCATTGGGTGGAGCTACGGGTTAGTGTGGAGCGAAGGCAACGCCCGCTGTGGAGACAGGATGTGGGGTTGCTAGCAGACGAAGCGATCTGTGGGCGGGTGAACAAGTCCATCCAGAACTACCTGGAAACAAATGATACGGGGGAGGTCTCCGCAGCGACGGTTTGGGAAGCTCTGAAGGAAGTGGTCAGAGGGGAATTAATCTCGGTACGGGCCCACAGAGAAAAGGCGGAACGGGCTGAGAGGGGTAGATTAGTGGAGGAGATACTCCAGGTGGACAAGAGATACTCAGAGGCCCCGGACACGGGGCTACTGAGGGGGCGGCGGAGGTTACTGGCAGAGTTTTGGCTGTTGACCACAGGGAAAGCGGTGGAGCAGTTGAGGAAGGCGGGGGGCGATTTATGAGTACAGGGAAAAGGCAAGCAGAATGTTGGCGCACCATCTCAGGAAAAGGGAGGTGGCCAGGGAGATAGGTAAAGTAAAGAGTAGAGGCGGGAATACTGTCCTGGATTCAGCGGGGGTGAACGAGGTGTTTAAGGACTTCTATAGTAAATTATATCAGTCGGAACCCCCGGCTGGGGTGGAGGAGATGAGGCAGTTTTTGGATCAGTTGAGGTTCCCAAGGGTAGATGAGGATCTGATGGAAGGGCTGGGAGCCCCAATTGAGATTGAGGAAATAATCAAGGGGCTGGAGGGCATGCATTTGGGCAAGGCCCCGGGGCCAGACGGCTACCCGGTGGAATTCTATAAGAAGGTTTCAGAGATATTGAGCCCACTGCTGGTGAGGACATTTAAAGAAGCAAGAGAGGAGGGAGTCCACCCCCAACAATGTCGCAGGCCTCGATTTCAGTGATCCTGAAACGGGAGAAGGATCCGGAGCAATGCGGGTCATACAGGCCAATTTCTCTACTGAATGTGGACGCCAAACTGCTGGCTAAGATACTGGCCACAAGGATAGAGGACTGTGTCCCGGGGGCGATAGGGGAAGACCAGACGGGATTTGTAAAGGGCAGGCAACTCAAGGCCAATGTTCGAAGGCTTTTAAATGTTATTATGATGCCATCAGAAGGAGAGGAGGCGGAGGTGGTGGTAGCGATGGATGCGGAGAAGGCTTTTGATCGGGTGGAGTGGAATTACCCGTGGGAGGCACTGGGAAGGTTTGGGTTTGGTGTGGGCTTTATTGACTGGGTGCGGTTGCTCTATCAGGCACCAGTAGCGAGTGTGCGTACGAACCGGCTGATGTCGGGGTACTTTAAACTACACCAAGGACGAGGCAAGGGTGCCCCCCTCCCCGTTACTGTTTGCTCTGGCCATAGAGCCATTGGCCATGGCGTTATGAGCCTCTAGGAACTGGAAAGGGCTGGTTTGGGGTGGGGGAGGAGGGGGTGGGGGGTGGGGTGGGGGGGTGGGGTTGGGGGGGGGGGGGGGAGTACCGGGTCTCGCTTTACATAGATGACCTGCTCTTGTATATTTCAGACGCGTTGGAGGGGATGGGGGAAGTCATGCGAATCCTGGGGGAATTTGGCAATTTGTCGGAGTATAAATTGAACATGGGGAAAAGCGAGATGTTTACGATCCAGGCAAGAGGACAGGGGAAGAGACTGGGTGAGTTGCCGCTTAGAATGGTAGGGAAGAGCTTTCGATATCTGGGAATCCAGGAGACCCGGGAATGGGAGGTGCACAAGTTAAACCTATCCCAGTTGGTAGAAAAAATGGAAGGGGGCTTTAAGAGATGGGACATGCTCCCGCTATCACTGGCGGGGAGGGTACAGACCATGAAAATGACGATCCTCCCCATATTTCTGTTTGTCTTTCAGTGCCTCCCCATCTTCATCCCAAAGGCCTTTTTCAAGTGGGTGAATAAGGGTATTTTGGGCTTTGTGTGGGCGAGTCAAAGCCCGGTAGTGAAGAAAGTGTTGCTTCAATGCAGTCGGGGGGAGTGTGGGTTGGTGCTTCCGAACTTCTGCAATTACTACTGGGCGGTTAATATAGCCATGATTAGGAAGTGGGTAGTGGGGGAGGGCTCGGCATGGGAGCGGATGGAGGCGGCATCAGGCAAAGACACCAGTTTGGGAGCACTGATTGTCATAATATCCACTCATGTATATAATGAGAGGCAGACAGGCAGTGATTGACACACAGGATGACCAGTAAGCACACAGCACAGTGCAGCCAATCACCAGACAGGACACTACCACTATAAAGCCAGAGGGCACTAGGTTTCCCGTTCTCTCGGGACCCAGCCACTGAGACAATCAGAGTCCACGAACTAGCACAGTGCAAACACCATGCGGTAGCTAGTAAGTCTGGTCAGGCTACACCAAGGTCTCCAGTCAGTTCAGTATAGTGTCGACCCACAGCTGAATATGTATATCAGTTCTACTGTTGAATAAAACAGTGTTGGATCTTCTCCAGTGTTAGACGTCTGTTTCTAGCTTCCCTGCATCGAGTGCAGTCCACATCGAACCTACCTGCCTAACACATCATGGTACCAGAGTGATACTGATCTTGATGGACCTACCCCGAGGGAATCAGCATTGACCAGCAAGCAGCCATCCGGTGAAATGGAAAACATCCAGCTTCCTCCGCATCTCCGGAAAAATTGGAACATCTTCAAGCAAAAGTTCCTCTTGTACATCGAAGCCTCCGACCTCGAAGCAGCATCGGATGCCAGGAAGATTGCGCTATTTCTCTACACCGCGGGGGACAACGCCATCCACATCTACATCTCCCTTACGTTCGCTGATGACGAAGACAAAACAAAATTCAAAACAGTCCTGCTGAAGTTTGACAGCCACTGCGACATTGAGGTAAATGAGAGCTGTGAATGGTATGTTTTCCAGCAGAGGCTTCAAGGTAAGGATGAACCTTTTCAGTCCTTCGTGACCCATCTCCGCATCCGAGCGCAGTCACATAACTATGACTCGACGGCTGATTCCATTATCCGGGATTAGATCGTTTTCGGGATCCACTCCGACTCCCTTCGGCAGCAGCTCCTGAAAGTCAAACATTTGACCCTCTCTGTCGTTATCGAGACGTGCGTTGTCCATGAGCATGCTAAGAATCATTACTCCCACATCAGGGTGGCAGAAGCTGGCCTCCCACGAGGCGGAACAGGTGCAGGCCATTGCACAAATGCAGGGCCTGAGCATCGAGGAGAGAGGCCATTTTGTGCGCTGTTACCGGATCCCTGCGCATGCGCGCCACGACCGAGTGGACGACGAGCCTGACAACCCAACTGCGCAGGTGCGTACATTGACCGACTGCACTGCGCATGCACAATGGCGCATGGAACGCGCTGACGGCGGCGTCATGACGTGTCCGAATTGTGGCTCCGCCCACTTAAAGTGGCAATGTCTGGCAAAAGGACGCCGGTGTCTACAGTGTGGCAAGCTTGGCCACTACGCAGCCCTTTGCAGATCTGCTCCACCGCTCAGCAGCCAGCGATCTCAGCTGCAGCGCAGAAGTGTCTGCTCAATACAACAAGGCATGCCAGATTCTGATCCCGACAGCCCAACAGACCCTGATGCTGAGTGCCTCAAGTTCCCATACCGGGTGGGCATCATAACTACACATGCGCTGCCTTCCACCACAATGGCAAAATGCCTCTCGATCCTCAGTGTGGATCCCGACGACGAGTGGTGTGCTGTCCTCACAGTTAACAAGGCTCGCATCCGATTTAAACTGGACACCGGCGCATCAGCGAACCTCATCCGAAAATCTGACCTCGACACCATCCGCGCCAGACCAAGCATTCTTCCACCGGCCTGCCAGCTCCTTGACTATAATGGTAAGGCCATAGCTGCTAGTGGCTCCTGTCAACTAGGGGTATCCAACAAGGCGATCAAGGCAACACTGCGGTTTGAAATCGTCAGGCCTGACAGAGCGTCCCTGCTCGGTGCTCGGGCCTGCAAGCTCCTGAACCTGGTTCAGCGAGTCCACACCATGTCATCATCACCGGCGACGGCCTCGCCTGATGGAAATTTGCAAGCCGACATAGATGACATTATCATGCAGTACCACAGCGTATTCGATGGAATGGGCACGCTCCCATACCGATAAAAAATCCTGCTCAAGCCGAATGCCACCCCTGTAATTCATGCACCACGCCGGGTGCCGGCACCCCTCAAGGATCGTCTGAAGAAGCAATTACAGGACCTCCAAGACCAGGGCATCATATCAAAGGTCACAGAGTCAACAGACTGAGTCAACTCCATGGTCTGGGTAAAGAAGCCGTCAGGGGAGCTTCGCATTTGCATTGACCCTAAGGATCTAAACCGCAACTTCATGCGGGAGCATTACCCGATACCAAAACGAGAAGAGTTGACCAGTGAGATGGCTCATGCCAAATTCTTTACTAAGCTCGACGCCTCCAAGGGTTTTTGGCAAATACAACTGGATGCGTCCAGTTGCAAGCTGTGCACGTTCAACACCCCGTTTGGTCTTTACTGCTACAACTGGATGCCTTTTGGCATCATATCTGCTTCCAAAGTATTTCACCGCATCATGGAGCAGATGATGGAGTGCATCGAGGGGGTACGAGTATACGTTGACGGCATAATGATCTGGTCCACAACGCCCCAGGAACAGATCGCTCGCCTCAAGAAGGTATTCCAGAGAATTCATGAACATGGTCTCCAGCTCAACGGGGCCAAGTGCTCATTTGGTCAATCGGATATTAAGTTCCTGGGTGACCACATCTCGCAGCAGGGCGTGCGGCCAGATGCCGACAAGGTCTCGGCAATCAACTATTGAAGACCCCGGAGGACAAGAAGGCGGTCCTCCGCTTCCTCGGGATGGTCAACTTCCTCAGGAAATTCATTCCCAATCTGGCATCCCACACCACAGCCCTCCGCCATCTCGTCAAGAAGTCGACGGAATTCCAGTGGTTGCCCACGCATGAAGAGGAATGGCGTGAGCTGAAAGCAAAGCTCACCACAGCCCCAGTTCTAGCGTTTGTCGACCCAACCAAGGAAACCAAGATATCGACTGATGCAAGCCAGAACGGCATTGGGGCGGTGCTCCTTCAATGAGATGACTCCTCGACCTGGGCTCCAGTGGCATATGCCTCCAAGTGCTCATGATGCCCACTGAGCAACGGTACGCTCAGATTGAGAAGGCCTCCTGACAGGGATAGTCAAGTTTAACAACTACATTTGCGGCCTACCAAAATTCACAGTAGAAACGGACCACAGGCCTTTAGTCCATATGGTCCAGAAGGATTTAAATGACATGCACCTCGGTTTCAGCAAATTCTTCTTAAGCTACACCGCTACGACTTCGAACTTGTCTACACGCCAGGCAAAGAGCTGATCATTGCAGATGCCCTATCCAGGTCCATTACCACACCGTGTGAACAAAGTGACTTAATCTGCCACATAGAAGCGCAAGTGCAGTTGTGTGCCACCAACCTTCCGGCCTCTGACGAACGGGTGGTCCAAATTTGTGAGGAGACGGCCAAGGATCCTCTGCTGCAGCGTGTGATGCAACACCTTATCAATGGCTGGTAGAAGGGACAATGTCTCCAGTTCTATAACGTAAAAGACGACCTGACGGTGGTGGAGGGAATCCTTGTGAAACTCGACAGGATCGTAATTCCTCAGAGCATGCGGGCTATGGTGCTGGGCCAACTCCATGGAGGTCACCTTGGGGTCGTGAAATGGCGACACAGAGCTCGGGAGGCGGTCTATTGGCCGGGCATCAGCCAGGATATTGCTGACACAGTCCTCAACTGCCCTACCTGTCAGACGTTTCAACCAGCAAAACCCAAGGAAACGCTGCAACAGCACGAGATCATGACCTCTCCCTGGTCCAAAGTAGGTGTAGACCTTTTCCATGCCAAGGGGCGTGACTTCGTACTCCTGGTCGACTACTTCTCCAGTTACCCAGAAGTGGTGAAACTGTCCGACCTCACGTCGAATGCGGTAATCAAAGCCTGCAAAGAAACATTCGGCAGGCATGGGATTCCGCTCACGGTAATGAGCGACAACGGCCCTTGCTTTTACAGCCAGGAATGGTCTGATTTTGCACAGTCCTACAACTTCCGTCACGTAACCTCCAGTCCCCACTATCCCAGTCAAACAGGAAGGCCGAGAAAGGGGTCCATATTGTAAAGCGGTTGCTGTGCAAAGCTGCAGACTCAGGCTCCGACTTCAACCTGGCGATGCTGGCATACAGGGCACCCCCACTGTCCACTGGGTTGTCTCCAGCCCAGATGCTCATGAATTGCACTCTGAGGACCACAGTTCCAGCCATCCATGTTTCAGACCTTGACCACCTCACGGTCTTACAGAAAATGCAGCAGTCACTGGCCCAACAGAAGGCCACATACGCTGTTCATGCCACGGATCTACCCGAGCTGGCCCCAACTGATCATGTTCGTGTCCAGTTGCCTGAGGGTGGCTGGTCAGCCACAGCTGTTGTGATCAAACAAGTGGCCCCCAAGATCATTCCTTGTCTGCATGGCTGATGGCTCCCTGCTACGGCGCAACAGACGGGCATTGCGAAGAGTTCCACGCCTGCTACCTGACCGAAGTGCCCCGCCACCTACGATGCTTCCTCCGGACGTACCCTGCCACGAGGCCACCGATCTACCAGAAATCCTGCTGGCCCATGCGACCACCGCGATGGCAGCGATCCCGCCTATCCACGTGCAGGCAGCTCCTGATCCACCTCTGCGGCGATCGACAAGAATTCGTCGCCCACCACAAAGACTGAATCTGTAGACTGAACTCTTGTACATTTTGTGACTTCATCGATATAACCTCTGTAAATATTGTTTTGTTTGCCATGTTTCTGCACTATCGACACCTTCCTATGTATATACGTTCATTTAGACACCTTTTGTATATAGGCAGGCATATATATATATGCACGCACACCTTTATTTATTTATCTAAAAAAAAGGGGAGATGTCATAATATCCACTCATGTATATAATGAGATGCAGACAGGCAGTGATTGACACACAGGATGACCAGTGAGTACACAACACAGTGCAGCCAATCACCAGACAGGACACTACCACTATAATGCCAGAGAGCACTAGGTTTCCCGCTCTCTCGGGACCCAGCCACTGAGACAGTCAGAGTCCACGAGCTAGCAAGCACAAACACCATGCGGTAGCTAGTAAGTCTGGTCAGGCTACTACAAGGTCACTAGTCAGTTCAGTATAGTGTCGACCCACAGTTGAATATGTATATCAGTTCTACTGTTGAATAAAACAGTGTTAGATCTTCTCCAGTGTTAGACGTCTGTTTCTAGCTTCCCTGCATCGAGTGCAGTCCACATCAAACCTACCTGCCTCATACATCACTGATAACGGCACCTCTTCCGTTCTCGCCAGCCCGATACTCCACAGGTCCGGTGGTGGTGGCGGCTCTGAGAATAAGGGGGCAATGGAGGAGATATAAGAGAGTGGAGGGAACATCGGTTTGGACCCCGATTTATAATAATCATTGGTTTGTACCAGGTAGGCTAGATGGTGGGTTCCGGAGTTGGCAGAGGGCAGGAATTAGAAGGGTGGGGGATCAATTATAGATGGGAGCTTTCCCAGCTTGAAAGCCTTGGAGGATAAATTTGAATTGCCAGCACGGAACGGGTTTAGATATTTGCAGGTGTGAGACTTCCTGAGAAAACAGGTGCCGGCCTTTCCGCTGCTGCCGCCACGGGGGATACAGGATAGAGTAGTTTCCAGTACCTGGGTGGGAGAGGGGAAGGTTTCAGATATTTACCGGGAGCTTTCGAAGGCGGAGGAAACTCCGGTGGAGGAGCTTGAAATGAAAATTGCTTATTGTCACAAGTAGGCTTCAATTAAATTACTGTCAAAATCCCCTCGTCGAAGCATTCCGGCGCCTGTTCGGGGAGGCTGGTACAGGCTTAAGGGCAAGTGGGAGCACGAGCTAGGAGGAGAGATAGAGGCGGGTCTATGGGCGGATGCCCTAAGCAGGGTTAATACCTCCTCATCATGTGCCGGGCTCAGCCTGATACAATTTAAGGTAGTCCACCGGGCACACATGACAGCGGCTAGGATGAGCAGGTTTTTCAGAGTAGATGATAGGTGTACGAGATGCACGGGAAGCCCAGCAGATCATGTCCATATGTTTTCGGCATGCCCGAAGCTGAGAGGGTTTTGGCAGGGTTTTACTAAGGCAATGTCCACGGTGCTAAAAACACAGGTGGTGCCGAGTCCGGAGGTAGCGATCTTTGGAGTATCGGAAGAGCTGGGAGTTCAGGGGACGAAAGAGGCTGACGTCTTGGCCTTTGCCTCCCTGGTAGACCGGAAACGGACCTTGTTAATGTGGAGGGACTCGAAGCCCCCGAGTGTAGAGACCTGGGTTAGTGACATGGCTGCGTTTCTCAGCCTCGAGAAAATAAAGTTCGCCTGAAGAGGGTGAATGGTCTGGTTCACCCGGAGGTGGCAGCCGTTCGTCGACTTTCTCGGGGAAAATTAAAATGTTAGCAGATGCAGTATTCCGGGGGCGGGGGGTGGGGAGCGGATTGTTGTTTTATTTTTGGTGTGTGTGAAGATTGAGATGGGGGGGGAAATGTTTATTTTCCATGTTGTTGTCATTGTCTATGTTATTTTTATAAAAATTTTCAAATACCTTAATAAAATTATTTTTTAAAAAAAGAAACCTGGGTCATGTCACCTTTTAATCTTCTTTATGAAGTTTGAAGTGACCCAATGTACAACTGAAGGAGATCTGGTCATGTAAAAACTATAGTTGTCACGCTCGTACGTACATCCTCCAAACTGGAGGATAACAATGTCATATAGCCGGATTCGATCACATTGCTGTCACATTTCAGATCACTTTGGACCGTACCTCAAGATCATCTGTCTTTTTTGAATCTGAGAGCACTGTTTTGTAATCCCTTTCATTATTAACAGCTATTTAATGGTCCCAATTTTTAACCTTACGAATGTTCGTCCATTAAATATTAAGTCAAACGGTCAACAGTTCTGCATGAACTGATGGAAGTTAGCCAATGGCTGAATTTCTACAATTACCCTATACGTTGTGTTGCGTTATTCCGTTATCGCAAACATACCAATCATCCGACAAACATTGGTAAAACAATGGGGGCGATTCTCTCGTCCTACTTGCACAGGCGCAAATCGAATTATGGCCGGAGACTCTCGCGAGAGGGGCAGAATGCAATGTGCACCATCGAGAACACATTTAGAGAACTCAGCAAATTCACTCGGCTCCTGTCGTTCTCCCACCCCATGGCGCAACGTGAAGCTGACGGAAATCACTGCTGGTCTCCAAAAACGGAGACCAGGGCCGGGATTCTCCATTCTCTGGCGCTGCAATCGGGAAACCTTGATCAGGCAGAGAATGGAGCGATCCCCGAAAATCGTGTTCAGCGTTGTGCGCTAGACCAGTTGCCATTCTCTGCTGCCACACCGCCAGCCATAGCATGCTACCCGCTCCGCGCCAGCAGCAAAATGCAGATGCATGTTAAGCATGCAATTAATGGGCTAGAAGTACAATTCTGCACCCCCCCCCCGCCAACTCCCCCCCTCCCACCATGATGCTCTGACCCAACATCGGGAAATCCTCCGGGTGGGACTTGGTGCAAGGTTGGCCAAACGCAGCCCTTTCGTGGTGGAGCTCAAGGGGCTCAGGACACTGATACGTTGCTCCTCTGTTGCAGTCAACCCTGGTGATATTGGCTATCACCCCAGACAGGGTGATCTCAGACTGTCCCTCTGCTGAACAGCATACTCTTGGTCTGAATGCTTTAAATCAAAGGTGGCCTCCTCAGCCTGAACTGCTCTGCCTGACAGCTGAAGAGCAGTCCAGTCAGTTAAGTGAAGAATCAAAGCATAAATACTTTTCCTTTCCTAACGTCTGCTCCCTCAGACAAAAGTCCTTAAAACAGCAGCTTTTACAAGTGTCAGAGGCTTCCTCGAAAGCCCACAACAATTGAAATTGCTTCTAATCCCCTAAAACCTTTTGAAATGCAAAATTTCCATTAAATTTCACTGAGAATACCCTTTCACTCGCCTGTGATTGACATTTTAATGGGTCAGGCACAGTTGCTTGGTAGATTGTTTATTGATCTTTCCCTTCATGCTTGAATACATCTCAAGTACCCTGCTTTGATGCTAATCACAATGTTTGTAAAGACTCTTGCTATGATTGACCGCACCTCACCACATAAAAGGAGCTAACTTTTTTCTGCTGTTATAAAAGAGGAAGTGGAACCATTGGAATTGCCTTCCTGAACCTTTTGCCTCTTTAACTCTTGTTCCACTTTTACATGCTCCTTCAAACCATTTCTTTGATGAAACATTTGCGGCTGCATTCTCCATTTCTCAGACGAAGTGTTGACGCCGGTACAGGATTCGTGGAGTTCCACAACAACCAAACTGGCGCCACAGCTGGACCGATTCATCTACTGTTAAGGGGCGAGCACCGGCACCACGTGGAACACAATCGATTCCAATGAGAAATAGTGAGGAATTCGCTGGTTTTGCGATCGACACTCAGGAGGCTGAGAAACTGCAGCCACATATGCACACTTCACTCCCCACACACACCATCCCAGCCAACAAGATGGCAGCGAAAAGAGTGGCACCCCGTTTCATGGATGCCGAGCTGTAGACTTCCCCCCTAGATGCGGTGGAGGAGAGGCGGGTGACCTTGCACCCTAGGAATGAGGCTGCCAGCCGCTGTCATTCACCATGCCTGGGCGCAGGTAGCCAGCGCTACAAAGCAACACTGTCCGGTGGGCCAGCAATGCCGAAGGAAAGTGCACGACCTCCTCAGGGCAACCAGGGTGAGTAGGCAATACTGTGCCCCTGGCACAAACCCCGCCCCACACACCGATACCCCTACACCCCCCCCCCCCCCCAACATGGTATGGGTGCCAGACCCCCAAACATCACCATACGCTGGCACCCGTACCAGCTGCCATGGCCGGGTGCCCTGGCCACTGAGGCCACCAGCAACCCACCCGTTGGGCTGCATGCGTCGGACTGTATAACACAGTCGTTTTGCATTAGCCCCCCCCACCCCCCCCCAGCCGCTCCCAGAAGAAGGCAGCTCATAACCGCTGGGAGCGGGGAAAAAATGGAGGTGAACCATCGTCCCTATGGCCCCTCACTATGGCAGACCAGAGGGCCCTGGGTGTGGTCTGCGGCCCGGAGGAAAGGGAGGTCCCAGCATCCATCCTGGATGGAGGTCGGCCACAGGCAGGGTAGACAGACCCCGCTGAGTTGCCACTCCTCATGGCATGTGTGTCACCCCCCCCACCATCCACAAACACTCTCACCCCACACCACCGTCACCACCCCCTCAGCCCCACCCACAATCCCACCCTCACCCCCACACACTCTCACCCCCACGCACTCTCACACCCACACACTCTCAGCCCCACACCCCCACACGCTCTTACCCCCACACCACCCTCACCACCCCCACAGACTCACCCACACTCCCACCCTCACCCCCACACACTCTCACCCCACGCACTCTCACCCCCACGCACTCTCACCCCCACACCACACTCACCCCCACACACTCTCACTCCCACACACTCTCACCCCCACACACTGTCACCCCCACACCACCCTCACCCTCACCACCCTCTCACCCCACCCACACTCCCACCCTCAACCCCACACGCTCTCACCCTCACACCCTCACACCACCCTCACCCTCACGACCCCCTCATCCCCACCCACACTCCCACCCTCACCCCCACACACTCTCACCCCCACCCCCACCCACTCTCCGTCCCTCAACCCCACACACACTCACGCCCACACAGTCTCACTTCCACACACTCTCATCCCTACACACTCTCACCCCCACTCCTCCACACACTCTTACCCCCACACTCACCCCCACACCACCTTCAATCTCACCACCCCCTCACCCCCACCCACACTGGCACCCTCACCCCCACACACTCTCTCCCCCACACTCACCCCCACACCACCCTCAACCTCACCACCCCCTCACCACCACCCACACACCCACCCTCACCCCCACACACTCTCACCCCCACGCGCTCACACCCCCACACACTCTCAACCCCGCACCACCCTCACCCTCACCACCCCCTCATCCCCACCCACACTCCCACCCTCATCCCCACACACTCTCACCCCTACCCTCACCCACACTCCCACCCTCAACCCCACGCACTCTCACCCCCACGCACTCTCACCACCACACACTCTCAGCCCCACACCACCCTCACCCTCACCACCCCCTCACCACCACCCACACTCCCACCGTCACCCCCACACACTCTCACCCCCACCCACACCCACACTCACACCCTCACCCCCACGCACTCTCAACCCCACACACTCTTACCCCCACACCACCCTCACCCTCAACAACCCCTCACCCCCAACCACACTCCCACCCTCACCCCCACACACTCTCACCCCCACACTCACCCCCACACCACCCTCAACCTCACCACCCCCTCACCCCCACCCACACTTCCACCCTCACCCCACACACTCTCACCCCCACACTCACCCCCACACCACTCTCAACCTCATCAACCCCTCACCCCCACCCACACTCCCACACTCACCCCCACACACTCCCACCCCCACACTACCCTCAACCTCACCACCCCCTCAGCCCTACACACACACCACACACACACCCACACTCACACCCCCACACTCACCCCCACACTCACCCCCACACCACATCCTCACCACCACCCACACTCCCACCCTCACTTCCACACACTCTCACCACCACATTCACCTCCACTCTCAGCCCCACACCACCCTCAACCTCACCACCCCCTCACCCCTACACACACACCACACTCACACCCCCACACTCCAACCCCCACACTCACACCCACACTCACCCCCACACCACATCCTCACCACCACCCACACTCCCACCCTCACTCCCACACACTCTCACCCCCACATTCACCCCCACTCTCACCCCCACACACTCTTACCCCCACACCACCCTCAACCTCACCACCACCTCACCCCTACACACAATCCCCCTCTCACTCCCACACACTCTCATCCCCACTCTCACCACCACACCACCCTCAACTTCACCACCCCCTCACCCCCACCCACACTCCCACTCTCACCCACACACTCTCTCAACCCCACACTCAACCTCACCATTCCCTCACCCCACTCATGCACCACTCGCACCCCCACAACACCCTCAACCTCACCACACCCTCACCCCTATCCACACTCCCACTCTCAACCACACACAATCTCACCCCCACTCTCACCCCCCCACCCTCACCCCCACACACTCTCACCACCACACAACCCTCAACCTCACCACCCCCTCACCCCTACCCCCACACACTCTCACCCCCACACCACCCTCACCCTCCCCTCATCTCCACCCACACCCCCACCCTCACCCCCACACACTCTCACCCCCACACTCACCGCCACCCTCACCCCCACACCCTCTCACCCCCACACTCACCCCCACACCATCCTCAACCTCATCACCCCCTCACACCCACCCACACTCCCACCCTCACCCCCACACACTCTCACCCACACACTCCCACCCCCACACTACCCTCAACCTCACCATACCCTCACCCCTACACACACACCACACTCACACACACCACACTCACACACCCACACTCACCCCCACACCACATCCTCACCACCACCCACACTCACACCCTCACTCCCACACACTCTCACCCCAACATTCACCTCCACTCTCACCCCCACACCACCCTCAACCTCACCACCCCCTCACCCCTACACACACACCACACTCACACCCCCACACTCCAACCCCCACACTTACACTCACCCCCACACCACATCCTCACCACCACTCACACTCCCACCCTCACTCCCACACACTCTCACCCCCACATTCACCCCCATTCTCACCCCCACACACTCTTATCCCCACACCACCCTCAACCTCACCACCACCTCACCCCTACACACAATCCCCCTCTCACCCACACACTCTCATCCACACTCTCACCACCACACCACCCACAACTTCACCACCCCCTCACCCCCACCCACACTCCCACTCTCACCCACACACACTCTCAACCCCACACTCAGCCTCACCATTCCCTCACCCCACTCATGCACCACTCGCACCCCCACAACACCCTCAACCTCACCACACCCTCACCCCTATCCACACTCCCACTCTCAACCACACACAATCTCACCCCCACTCTCACCCCCCCCACCCTCACCCCCACACACTCTCACCACCACACAACCCTCAACCTCACCACCCCCTCACCCCTACCCCCACACACTCTCACCCCCACACCACCCTCGCCCTCCCCTCATCTCCACCCACACCCCCACCCTCACCCCCACACACTCTCACCCCCACACTCACCGCCACCCTCACCCCCACACACTCTCACCCCCACACTCACCCCCACACCACCCTCAACCTCATCACCCCCTCATCCCCACCCACACTCCCACCCTCACCCCCACACACTCTCACCCCCACACACTCTTACTCCCACACCACCCTCAACCTCACCACCGCCTCACCCCCACCCACACTCCCAACCTCACCCCCACACATTCCCACCCCCACACTACCCTCAACCTCACCACCCTCTCACTCCTACACACACCCCACACTCACACCCCCACACTCACACCCCCACACTCACACCCCCACACTCACCCCCACACCACATCCTCACCACCACCCACACTCCCACCCTAACACCCACACATTCTCACCCCCACATTCACCCCCACTCTCACCCCCACACAACCCTCAACCTCACCACCCTCTCACCCCTACACACACACCACACTCATACCCCCACACTCACACCCCCACACTCACCCCCACACTCACCCCCACACCACATCCTCACCACCACCCACACTCCCACCCTCACTCCCACACACTCTCACCCCCACACACTCTTACCCCCACACCACCCTCAACCTCACCACCACCTCACCCCTACACACAATCCCACTCTCACTCCCACACACTCTCATCCCCACTCTCACCCCCACACCACCCTCAACTTCACCACCCCCTCACCCCCACCCACACTCCCACTCTCACCCACACACATTCACAACCCCACACTCAACCTCACCATTCCCTCATCCCAATCACGCACCACTCGCACCCCCACACTACCCTCAACCTCACCACCCCCTCACCCCTACACACACACCACACACACACACCCACACTCACACCCTCACACTCACCCCCACACCACATCCTCACCACCACCCACACTCCCACCCTCACTCCCACACACTCTCACCCCCACATTCACCTCCACTCTCACCCCCACACCACCCTCAACCTCACCACCCCCTCACCCCTACACACACACCACACTCACATCTCCACACTCCAACCCCCACACTCACACCCACACTCACCCCCACACCACATCCTCACCACCACCCACACTCCCACCCTCACTCCCACACACTCTCACCCCCACATTCACCCCCACTCTCACACCCACACACTCTTACCCCCACACCACCCTCAACCTCACCACCACCTCACCCCTACACACAATCCCCCTCTCACCCACACACTCTCATCCCCACTCTCACCACCACCCCACCCTCAACTTCACCACCCCCTCACCCCCACCCACACTCCCACTCTCACCCACACACACTCTCAACCCCACACTCAACCTCACCATTCCCTCACCCCACTCATGCACCACTCGCACCCCCACAACACCCTCAACCTCACCACACCCTCACCCCTATCCACACTCCCACTCTCAACCACACACAATCTCACCCCCACTCTCACCCCCCCCCCACCCTCACCCCCACACACTCTCACCACCACACAACCCTCAACCTCACCACCCCCTCACCCCTACCCCCACACACTCTCACCCCCACACCACCCTCGCCCTCCCCTCATCTCCACCCACACCCCCACCCTCACCCCCACACACTCTCACCCCCACACTCACCGCAACCCTCAACCCCACACACTCTCACCCCCACACTCACCACCACACCACCCTCAACCTCATCACCCCCTCACCCCCACCCACACACCCACCCTCATCCCCACACACTCTCACCCACACACTCCCACCCCCACACTACCCTCAACCTCACCACACCCTCACCCCTACACACACACCACACTCACACACCCACACTCACACCCCCACACTCACACCCCCACACTCACCCCCACACTCACCCCCACACCACATCCTCACCACCACCCACACTCCCACCCTCACTCCCACACACTCTCACCCCCACATTCACCCCCACTCTCTCCCCCACACACTCTTACCCCCACACCACCCTCAACCTCACCACCACCTCACCCCTACACACAATCCCCCTCTCACCCACAAACTCTCATCCCCACTCTCACCACCACACCACCCACAACTTCACCACCCCCTCACCCCCACCCACACTCCCACTCTCACCCACACACACTCTCAACCCCACACTCAACCTCACCATTCCCTCACCCCACTCATGCACCACTCGCACCCCCACAACACCCTCAACCTCACCACACCCTCACCCCTATCCACACTCCCACTCTCAACCACACACAATCTCACCCCCACTCTCACCCCCCCACCCTCACCCCCACACACTCTCACCACCACACAACCCTCAACCTCACCACCCCCTCACCCCTACCCCCACACACTCTCACCCCCACACCACCCTCACCCTCACCACCCCCTCATCTCCACCCACACCCCCACCCTCACCCCCACACACTCTCACCCCCACACTCACCCCCACACCACCCTCACCCTCACCAACCCCTCACCCCCACCCATAGTGCCACCCTCACCCCCACACCACCCTCACCCTCACCACCCACTCACCCCAACCACACTCCCACCCTCACCCCACACACTCTCACCCCACACTCACCCCCACACTCACCCCACACCACCCTCAACCTCACCACCCCCTCACACCATCCCCTCACCCCCACCCACACTCCCACCCTCACCCCAACACACTGTCACCCACACACTCACCCACACACCACCCCTCAACACCCTCAGCACCACCTAACCCCCATCCACATACCCACCCTCACCCCCACACACTCTCACCGCACACTCACCCCCACACCACCCTCCACCTCACCATCCCCTCACCCCCACCCACACTCCCACCCTCACCCCAACACACTGTCACCCACACACTCACCCACACACCACCCCTCAACACCCTCAGCACCACCTAACCCCCATCCACATACCCACCCTCACCCCCACACACTCTCACCGCACACTCACCCCCACACCACCCTCCACCTCACCATCCCCTCACCCCCACCCACACTTCCATCCTCACCCCCACACACTCTCACCCCCACACCACCCTCAACCTCACCACCACCTCACCCCCACCCACACTCCCACCCTCACCCCCACACCAGCCTCAACCTCACCACCCCTCACCCCCACCCACACTCCCACCCTCACCCCTACACACTGTCACCCACACACTCACCCTCAACCTCACCGCCCCTCACACCGTTCTCACCATCCCCTCACTCCCACCCGCACCCCTACACACTGTTACCCACACACTCACCCTCACACCACCCCAACACCCTCACCCCCCCCTCACCCCCACCCACACTCCCACCCTCACCCCTACACACTCTCACCCCACACTCAACCCCGAACCATCCTCAACCTCACCACCCCCTTATCCCCACCCACCCCCCCACCCTCACCCCCACACACTCTCACCCCCACAATCACCCCCACTCTCACCCCCACACACTCTTACCCCCACACCACCCTCAACCTCACCCCCCTCACCCCTACACACACTCCACACTCACACCCCCACACTCACCACCACCCTTACCCCACACCACCCTCACCAACCCCTCTTCCCTACCCAAACTCTCGCCCTCACCCACACACTCACCCCCACACCACCCTCACCCTCACACCACCCTCACCCTCACACCATCCTCACCACATCCTCACCATCACAGACACTCCCACCCTCACTCCCACACAATCTCACCCCCACACCACCCTCAAACTCATCACTCCCTCACCCCCACCCACACACCACTCTCACCTCCACCCTCACCCTCACACACTCTCACCCCCATACCAACCTTAACCTCACCACACTCTCACCCCTATACACACTCCCACACTCACTCAAACAATCTCACCCCCACTCTCACCCACACCCCCACCCTCACCCCCACACACTCTCACCCCCACACCACCCACACCTTCACCACCCACTCACCTCCACCCACACTCCCACCCTCATCCCCACACCACCCTCACCCCCACACACTCTCACCCCCACACCACCCTCTCACCCCCACCCACACTCCCACCCTCACCCACACACACTCTCACCCCCACACTCACCCCCACACCACTCTCAACCTCCCCACCGGCTCACCCCCACCCACACTCACACCCTCATCCCCACACACTCTCACCCCCACACTCACCCGCACACCACACTCACCCTTACACCATCCTCACCCCCACCCTGAACCTCACACTCACCCCCACACACTCTCACCCCCACACCACCCTCAATCTCACCACCCCCTCACCTCCACCCACACTCCCACCCCCACCCCCACCCACTCTCGCCCCCACACTCACCCCTACACCACCCTCAACCTCACCACCCCCTCACCCCCACCCACACTTCCACCCTCACCCCCACACACAGTCACCCCCACAATCACACCCACCCTCACCCCCAGACACTCTCACCCCCACACCACCCTCAACCTCCTCACCCCCACCCACCCTCACCTCCACACACTCCCACCCCCACACTACCCTCAACCTCACCACCCCCTCAGCCCCACCCACACTTCCACCCTCACCCCCACACACTCTCACCCCCACACCACCCTCAAACTCATCACTCCCTCACCCCCACCCACACACCACTCTCACCTCCACCCTCACCCTCACACACTCTCACCCCCATACCACCATCAACCTCACCACCGCCTCACCCCCACCCACACTCCCAACCTCAACCCCACACACTCCCACCCCCACACTACCCTCAACCTCACCACCCCCTCACCCCTACACACACACCACACTCACACCCCCACACTCACACCCCCACACTCACCCCCACACCATATCCTCACCACCACCCACACTCCCACCCTCACTCCCACACACTCTCAACCCCACATTCACCCCCACACCACCCTCAATCTCACCACTCCCTCACTCCAACCCCCACTCCCACCCTCACCCCCACACACTCTCAGTCCCACACTCACTCCGACTCCACCACAACCTCACCACCCCCTCACCCCCACCCACACTTCCACCCTCACCCCCACACACTCTCACCCCCAGACCACCCTCAGCCTCACCACCCCCTCAACCCCACCCACACTCCCACCCTCACCCCCACACACTCTCACTCCCACACACTCTCACCCCCACACCATCCTCAACCTCACCACCCCCTCACCCCCACCCACACTCCCACCCTCACCCCACACCACCCTCAACCTCACCACCCCTCACCCCACCCACACTCCCACCCTCACCCCTACACACTGTCACCCACACACTCACCCTCAACCTCACCACCCCCTCACACCACTCTCACCATCCCCCAACCCCCACCCACACTCCCACCCTCACCCCTGCACACTGTTACCCACACACTCACCCCCACACCACCCCCTCAACACCCTCACCACCCCCTCACCCTGTGGTGGTGGGTGTTCTGACACACAGATGAGCCAACACGGTTGCATATGGTACAACGCTACTTTATTTAAACTTACTATTTACAGTTTGGTCTTTGCACTCTGCACGTGGGGGGTTCCCTGCTTGTGATGTTTTAACAGCTCTTTCTTGTTCCCTTCTCCCCAGACCTACTGACCACCAGGTGCCGTGCTCGTGCTTTTTATGTGGTTGGTGTTCTTGTCTGTGATTGGTTGTGGTGTTGTGTACTCTGATTTGCCTGTTAGTGTGTACATCATGATGTGTGTGTTTGAATATCATGACATCCCCCCTTTTTACAAAGATATGTGCCTACGTGGTAATAAATATGATCGTGTCGTGAGTGCATCTAAGAGTGTGTGTGTGTCGTGTGCAGCATGTGCATATGACGGAACTATGTACATGGGGCGATGTCGGGTGCGTCACATGAACCAAGTTGTACCATAACATAACATAAATGCGAACGAGAGAAGAAGAAAAAAAAACTTGAACAGTTGTCCAGTCAGACGACATCTGGAACGATAAACAACAACAGGTTATCATGTAAAATTGTGCAACTTGTTAAACATATGAACGGTATTATAAGTCCAGTCTAATGGGCTTGCGACGAGTTCGGGTTGACCGCCTCAAGGGTGGATCAAGAACCACCGGCTGCTGTGCAGGCATGGCCATGGGTGGCGATGGAAAGGGCGTGATGTGCGGCAGCTCCACAAAGTCATCCTCGGAAGCCTGTTGAGGATCTGGCGTGTGCGCGCTGTGTGGCTGTGAGCGTGGAAGTCGGCGAAGGGCGCGCCGATTGCGGCGACGCACGGAACCATCCGGCATGCGAACCAGGAACGAGCGGGGAGCCACTTGTCGGAGGACTTCGGCCGGTGCTGACCAGCCACCATACGGTTGATGGACGCGTACTTTGTCTCCGGAGGACAGGGGGGGCAGGTCCGTCGCTCGTGTGTCGTACCGACTTTTCTGGCGATCACGCTGCAGTTGCATGTTCCGAAGAACCGCCTCATGGTCTGTTGTTGGTGCCAGGATGGAAGGTACCGTCGTCCTGAGGGAGCGACCCATTAGTAGCTGCGCTGGCGAGAGACCCGTGGATAGCGGGGCCGATCGATAGGCCAGCAAGGCAAGGTTAAAGTCCGATCCGGCAGCAGCCGCCTTGCACAGGAGCCGCTTGGCGATGTGGACACCCTTTTCAGCCTTCCCGTTCGATTGTGGATGCAGAGGGCTGGATGTCACATGAGTGAAACCATATGCTGCGGCAAAGGACGACCATTCACGGCTGGCAAAACAAGGTCCATTGTCTGACATGACAGTCCTTGGAATGCCATAGCGAGCAAATGTTTCCTTGCAGGCCCCAATGACTGCGGACGACGTCAGATCATGGAGAGGCATGACTTCCGGGTAGTTTGAGAAGTAGTCTATAATAACAATGTAATCTCTGCCGAGCGCGTGAAATAGGTCAACACCCACCTTCGCCCAGGGGGACGTCACCATCTCGTGTGGTAGAAGTGTTTCCGGAGGTTGCGCCGGCTGAAACCTCTGACAGGTTGTGCAGTTGAGCACCATGTTGGCTATGTCGTCATTAATACCCGGCCAATATACCGCCTCCCGGGCCCTTCGTCTGCATTTTTCGACGCCCAAGTGGCCTTCGTGTAGTTGATGAAGAATCATCTGGCGCACGCTGTGCGGAATAACGATCCTGTGTGATTTCATAAGGACCCCGTCTATGTTGGTGAGATCATCTCGCACATTATAAAACTGGGGGCACTGCCCTTTTAGCCACCCTTCCGTCATGTGGCGCATCACTCGCTGCAGAAGGGGGTCAGTCGCCGTCTCTGCGCGTATGTGGGCCAGACTAGGATCATCAGCTGGCAGATTTGCTGCTGTCAGAGTTACGTGTGCCTCAATTTGACGCACGAACCCCTCCGCATCTGGTGGTGTGCTCACTGCTCGGGAAAGAGTGTCCGCCACGATGAGCTCCTTCCCCGGAGTGTAGATCAGTTCAAAATCGTACCTCCTGAGTTTAAGTAAGATGCGCTGGAGGCGAGGAGTCATGTCGTTCAGGTCTTTGTTAATGATGTTGACCAGGGGGCGGTGGTCAGTTTCGACCGTAAATCGTGGCAGGCCATACACATAGTCGTGGAACTTGTCCAGTCCAGTTAACAAGCCCAGGCATTCTTTTTCGATTTGCGCGTAGCGCTGTTCGGTAGGGGTCATGGCTCGTGAGGCATATGCAACCGGGGCCCATGACGACGTGCTGTCTTTTTGCAGGAGTACCGCTCCAATACCAGATTGGCTGGCGTCTGTTGAGATCTTTGTAGGGCGAGTCGTGTCAAAGAAGGCCAGCACTGGTGCCGTGACCAGTTTGTGCTTGAGCTCCTCCCATTCCCGCTGATGCGATTGGTGCCAGTTGAATTCTGTCGATTTTTTTTACGAGATGGCGCATATTTGTTGTATGAGAAGCCAGGTTGGGAATGAACTTCCCAAGGAAGTTGACCATGCCCAGGAATCTTAAGACAGCCATCTTGTCAGCCGGTCGTGGCATGGCTGTGATGGCGCTAACCTTGTCTGCATCGGGACGGACCCCTGACCTTGAGATGTGGTCCCCGAGGAATTTCAGCTCCGTCTGGCCGAAGGCACACTTCGCACGGTTGAGACGCAGGCCATTTTGTCGTATGCGGGTAAAGACACGTCGTAGACGATGCATGTGTTCCTGCGGAGTGGTGGACCAAATGATGATATCGTCCACATATACACGTACCCCTTCGATGCCTTCCATCATCTGCTCCATAATGCGGTGGAAAACTTCAGATGCCGAAATGATGCCGAATGGCATCCGGTTGTAGCAGAATCTGCCAAAAGGGGTGTTGAATGTGCATAGTCTTCGGCTGGCCGGGTCCAGTTGGATCTGCCAGAATCCTTTGGACGCATCCAATTTAGTGAATATTTTGGCTCGCGCCATCTCGCTGGTGAGGTCTTCTCGTTTCGGGATGGGATAGTGTTCCCGCATGATGTTGTTATTCAGATCTTTTGGATCTATACATATACGGAGCTCGCCAGAGGGCTTCTTTACACAGACCATGGAGCTGACCCATGGCGTGGGCTCCGTGACCCTGGATAGGACCCCTTGGTCCTGAAGAATCTGCAGTTGTGCCTTGAGGCGGTCTTTGAGTGGCGCAGGAACCCTGCGAGGTGCGTGAACGACAGGGATGGCGTCCGGTCTGAGTCGAATCTTGTACGTGTATGGCAATGTCCCCATGCCTTCAAAAACCTCCTGGTTGTGAGCAAGGAGGGAATGGAGATTTGCGTGGAACTCAGCATCCGGGAAGTCGGATATCTCATCTGGAGAGAGAGACATAATGCGCTGTACCAGGTGAAGGACCTTACACGCCTGTGCGCCCAGTAACGAGTCCTTTGATGAGCCGACAACTTCGAAGGGGAGTGTGGCCGTGTACCTCTTGTGAGTCACCTGTAGCTGGCAAGATCCTATGGACGGGATGACGTTCCCGTTATAGTCAACCATCTTGAGCCGGGATGGCGTGATGGGTGGTTTGACCTTCATGGCCTGGACTGCAGAGTAAGCAATCAGGTTGGCGGATGCGCCGGTGTCCAGACGGAAGGCGACGCGCGATCGGTTGACCGTCAGGGTGGCACACCACTCATCGGCTGGATTGATGGCATTGACCTTGTTGACATCAATGACGGAAACTCGGAAGGCATCCTGGTCATCTGCATCACTTAACTGGAAGTCTTGATGCGTGGGCTGGACGGTCCTGACTTGTCTGCGAGGTTGTCGAGGATGCGCCAGATCCATGGGTTGAGCCGACAGTGGGCTGCGTAGTGGCCCATCGTGCCACATCTGTGGCACTGTCGGTTTTTTGCAGGACATTGCCCTTTTAAATGTAGAGCTCCACAATTGCCGCACGTCATGACGTCACGGCGTTCGTTGCGCCACTGCGCATGCGCAGTGCGATCTTGCGGTGGGCGCGCCTGCGCAGTGCGTCCCTCGTTGTGGCCGTTATTTTTGGCGCGCACCTGCGCGGGAGACCGCGAAAAGCGCGGGAAGCGGCCGCTGTCGTCCGGGCCGTGAGTCGGGAAGTAATCGACGGCCTGGATGCGTTCAACGTCGTGGGCAGCCTGGCTTGCCGATTCGACGGCTGGGGACCCCCTCCGTGCCAACTCGGACGCCTGAAATCGGGCAAAACGGCAGGTAGCATTTTCGTGGAGGACACAGGCTTCCACAGCAGACGCTAAGGTGATGCTTTTCATTTTAAGAAGCTGCTGGCGTAGGCCACTAGAGGCAACGCCAAAAAAAATCTGGTCCCTGATCATGGACTCTGTGGTGGTGCCGTAACCGCAGGACTGCGCTAGAATCCGGAGGTGCGTCAAAACGGGTTGAAAAAGCTCCTCCTTACCTTGCAGGCGTTGCTGAAAGAGGTATCTTTCAAAACTTTCATTTACTTCAACTTGAAAGTGCTGGTCCAGTTTGAGGATGACCGTGTCATATTTGGCTTGGTTTTCGCCTTCTTCGAACACCAGTGAGTTGAAGACGTCGGTGGCGTGCGGACCTGCGTAGAAGAGGAGCATTGCAATCTTCGTGTCATCCGAGACATTCTGTTTTTCGGTGGCACGGATGTACAGGTCAAATCGCTGCCTGTAGAGCTTCCAGTTGGTACCTAGGTTCCCCGCGACTTGCATCGGCTGCGGTTTGCCGGTGTGGTCCATGTCCAGAATGGCAGGTTAGTAGGCAGGTATCGATCCACTCCTGTACCATGTGGTGTTGGGTGTTCTGACACACAGATGAGCCAACACGGTTGCATATGGTACAACGCTACTTTATTTAAACTTACTATTTACAGTTTGGTCTTTGCACTCTGCACGTGGCGGGTTCCCTGCTTGTGATGTTTTAACAGCTCTTTCTTGTTCCCTTCTCCCCAGACCTACTGACCACCAGGTGTCGTGCTCGTGCTTTTTATGTGGTTGGTGTTCTTGTCTGTGATTGGTTGTGGTGTTGTGTACTCTGATTTGCCTGTTAGTGTGTCCATCATGATGTGTGTGTTTGAATATCATGACACACCCCATCCACATTCCCACCCTCACCCCACACACTTTCACCCCACACTCACCCCCACCTTCACCCCCACACACTCACAACTCCACACTACCCTCAACCTCACCACCCCCACCCACACTCCCACCCTCACCCCCACACACTCTCACCCCACACTCAACCCAACACCATCCTCAACCTCACCACACCATTATCCCCACCCGCACTCCCACCCGCACTCCCACACACTCTCACCCCCACACCACCGTCAACCTCACCAACCCCCATCCCTACCCACACTGCCACCCTCACCCCGACACCTCCTCAACCTCACCACCCCCTCACCCCCACCCACCCTCATCCCCACACTCTCACCCCCACACCACTCTCAACCACACCACCCCTCACCACCACCCACACTCACCCCCACACCACCCTCAACCTCACCACCCCTTCACCCCCACCCACACTCCCACCGTCATCCCCACACACTCTCACCCCCACACACCTCCGCACTCACCCTCAACCTCACTACCCCTCATCCCCACCCTCACTCCCACCCTCACCCCCACAAACTCTCACCCCCACACTCACCCACACCCCCCTCTCCCTCACCACCCCCTCACCGCCACCCTCACCCCCACAAACTCTCATCCCCACACTCACCCATACCCTCCCTCTCCCTCACCACCCCCTCACCCCCACCCACACTCCCTCACCCCCGCACACTCTCAACCCCACACTCACCCCACACCTCCCACACCCTCACACCATCCGCACCACCTCACCCTCACCCACACAACCACCCTCACCCCCACACACTCTCACCTCCACTCTCACCCCCACACCGCCCTCAACTCCAGCAGCCCCTCACCCTCTCCGACACTCACCCCACACACTCTCACCCTAACACCACCCTCAACCTCACCATCCCCTCACCCCCACCCACACTCCCACCCTCAGCCCCATACACTCTCACCCCCACTCCACCCTCACCCCCACACCACCCTCAACCTCACCACACCCTCACCCCACCCACACTCCCACCCGCACCCAGCACACTCTCACCCCACACCACCGTTAACCTCACCAACCCTTCATCCCTACCCACACTCCCACTCTCAGCCCCACACACTCTCACCCCCACACCACTCTCACCCCCACACCACCGTCAACCTCACCAACCCCTCACCCCTACCTACACTCCCACCCTTACCCCCACACACTCTCACCCCAACACTCACCCCCACACCACACTTACCCTCACACCAAACTCACCCCCACCCTCACACCAACCCTCACCCTCACACCACCTAAACCCCTACCACCCCATTCCCCCCTGGCCCTTGGTCTGTTCATGCGTCTTGTCTTTATCTTGCAGGACCTGCTGTGGATGGGGCGGGTCCATCTGGTGTCCCCCACCCCCAGCCAGTGCCACAGCCGGAGCCCCCCCGTGAGCTGAGCACTGACGAGGAGAGCCTCATGGACGCCAGCCCTCACCCTGAGACTCAGGCCACCCCAGAGCTCGAGTCTGAGGATGACACTGATTTTCCGTCACAGCTGCCTCCAATATCCTCCATCATCCCAGAGACACTCACCACGGTTGGGCATTTTAGTGAAGATATTCGCTGGTGCCCACCACACAGCTGATCCAGTGCAGCAGGTGGAGGTAGGAACATTCAAGGGGGCGGACGGTCAGAGTGCCGGCTGACCCCAGGGACTAACTGCCGTCCAAATGGGTGTCGGGCTTCAGGAACAGACAGAACCATCAATTGTGGAGATGTAGTTGCAGAGCCAGGGACTGCGTGAGGGGTTGTCGGCGAGCATCCTGTACCTGCAGGTGCAGTTGCAGGAGCAGGAGGTGGTGGCCACAATGCGTGCCAGCTAGGTCAACATCGCAACGGGAGTCAATAGGTGCAACGGTTTTGGCTCTGGATCAGCATGTCCAAGGCCTGGGGCATTCTGTGCAGGCCCTGGCTGAGGCCCAGAATGGGGTTGCCGCCTCACAGGCATCCATGTGCCAGAGCCAGTTGGACATCGCAGCGGCACTCCTGAGCATGGCCCAGTCACGCCATGGCTGGGAACGTCGACTGTATTGCCCAGGCACTGGCCGAGGTGGCGGAGACACAGAGGGAGGTGGCCCAGTCCCAGAGGGAAATCGCACAGTCACTGGCTGATGTGACAGAGACCGAGAAGGTGGTGGCACAGACAATGGGTGATGTGGTGCAGTCCCAGATGGAGGCTTTGGTGGATTGGCCAGACTAAATTACCAACATTAGCGTCCAAAAGGTTAGGTGCGATTACTGAGTTACAGGGATATGAGTAGGGTGCGCATTCCAAGGGCCAGTGCAGACTCGATAGGCCAAATGACCTCCTTCTGCACTGTAAATTCTATGATTCTGTGAGATGATCCACTCCCTGTGCTCTATGGCCGTGAGCATACAGACCCTGGCCGAGACCAGAGCGGGAAGAGAATGGGACGTCATTTTTAAATGATCTCCCGATCTCCCAACCCTCGACGCCCCCCCCGGGGCCCCCTAACGCCAACTCACCTGTGTCATGGGAGTGTCCCTTTAAGAAATGTTTTTGTCTTGTCACATGGCTTCAGTGATGTCATTGTGTGGATGGAGCTGGGCTGTGGCTCTGGGAGTTGGTTTCACTTTCGCTTTGAGTTTGAACTGGTTTTGTTCTGCACAGGTTGAAAGAAGGTCTTTTTCTCTATCTGCATTTTAAAAGCTGGTTCCAGACTGCTTGATAACTTGAAAAGAAATAACTGTTTTCTGGAAGAAATTCAAACTCGCTGTTTTGGAAAGGAGCATCCAATCCAGGTCTTGAGTGCTGTGTGCTGGGCCACACCTTTGAAAAGGGTATTCTGGTTTATGGGATCTTGTTATTAAATTGGAACAGCTAAAGGGGGAATTTATTCAGGGTTATACATAGAGTACTGTAGCTGTGTGGGGTATTTATGTTGGTAGTTGATAAAAATGCTTACTCTGTGTATTTATAAAATGTTAACTAAATTCGTAGAATATACTTTGTTTTTGATTAAAAGTGCTCAAGGCCTCTGTTGAATAACACCTGAAAGGCAGGCCCTTGTGCTCATCGTAATCAAAATCAATAAACAGTTGTAGGTCAGGTGAACTCCATGATATACTTTGCAGTTTTCTACACCCTGGCCCATAACACCAGAAAGGGAGTCATGAAGACCCCCCCCCCCCCCCGCCCCCACACCCCACCTCACATGGACAGGGCACCCCAGGCCCGATCCCGGCATAGGCAGAATTTCAGCCTGGCACCTTGACACTGCCAGGCAGGCACTGCCAGGCTAGAACCTGGGTGGCACTGCCAGGGGCCCAGGTTGGCAGTACCGAGGTACCCAGATGGCATCAGCAGTGCCAGCATGCCACTACCTGGAGGCCATCGACCCGGGGCCTCCAATCACCTGGGAGACCCCCGGTACGTTTCCACCTGGACCCCATTCGTGGGAGGTCAGTAGATGCTGGGTGGCCAGAAGCCACGACACGAGCACAGCTAAGTGGATACTCAAACCGATTGTGGACAAGACGTAGATTGCGCTACCTCATGAGATCTCGTTAGATCTAGCAAAGTGTAACAGCTGTCGGGAACCCTGCTATGGGGTCACTGAGAGCCCCATCCCTTTTCAGGCCATCCCAGCTCACATTTGGCACCTCCTTTCAGGACCCCACCCTCACCCTTCACCCCCCAACATTTATTAGGCCCCTTTATACCTGCCCTTCAACCACCCCCACCCATCATACCCCCCACCCCGCATTCATGGGCATGGCCACCCTGCCAGCCCAGACCTTTGGCAATGCCACCCTGTTACCCAAGCACTGCCACCTGGGTGCCCTGGCAATGCCCCTGCCAGCCTGGCAGTGTCACCTTGACACTTTGGTAGTGCCAGGATGGCAGTGCCAAAGTTCCAGACTGTCAGTGCCATACGGAGAGCCTGCCCTGTCCCCGATCACCCAGGCGTCTCCAAAGGCTTGGGGGACCCCCCGCCCCCGCTGCCCCCCTCCCCCCCCATCCCACCACTGGTTCCATTAGGCCTGGTCCACATTTGTGTGGAATAGTACTAAATGCTGCCTAGTCCAAGCCTCGTTGGCACGGCCATGAGGCCCCCCGGAGAATACGGCGCAAGCTATTTAAATGAGCCGAATGGCTCATTTAAATATGTTAATCTGGATCCCGCCCTTGCTGGACGAGCTCCAGATCGCAACATCTCCTGAGGTTCGGATGAATCTCGCGAGACGTCTCACATATAGAGTATTTCGCGAGACCACCTTGCAAGATTAATCGGCCTCGTTGCACCTCCAGGTTGGGAATGATGAGGTCGATAAATCGCACCCAATATCTCCTTATGTGGCTGGAGGTCCTTTTTCCCTCACATACCTTTCTAGCTTCACCTTCAATGCATCATTTGATTTGCACAACCAAGATTTTTATCAACAATTTTTAAAACCCCCGATAAGGCACAATAGACTAAGGCCAGGCTTTTTCATCTGTGTCACCGCAAATGGCCACAAGAGGCCAAAAGCGTTATGTCAATGGCGCGATCGTCTCCACCATCAGCCATTGACATAATGATGTTCCTACCCAGAAAAGTAGGAACCTCGTTTAAATACAATATCATCTGATTAGCACGCGTCTCCAATGTATCATACCCCCACATTGAGTATTCCCCCCTCACCGATGTGATGTCATGTCGACGAGGTTTACAACAGGTCTGGCACTGGCGCTGCGGGGGGGGGGGGGCAGGGATGTGGGGGGGGGGGGGGGATTTCCTCTGGGGAGCTCCATGGTGGGGGCATCCCTGCATATGTGAGAGGGGGAGGGTTCCCTGTGCGCATGTGGTGGGCAGGGGGAGGTGGGTTTTCATGTACGTGGGGGATTCTACTTTTTTTTAAAATCAGAGATCAGGACGCCCTTTAAAAGGTGCCCTGATATCTGGAAACCAATGTTGTTGGCTCTTTCAGGCTCTACCCCGTCCAGCTAGTGTTACAGTGTAGGTCACGCCTCCAAGATTTCTTTCTTCCAAGCGCTGGATAATATGGCGAGAAATGCTGGCTGTGCAGCCGGCGTGCTGTTCATCAATTTTCACGCCTGGTCCGGTACTTTGAAGACAAAATGGAAAATTTCACCCTCCGTTGCTGTTAGAGAGGGTGTTATAGGATTCTCACCCAGCGACAGTAAAGGAACTATGATATATTTCCAAGTCAGGGTAGCTGGAGAGGAACTTCCAAGAACAAAGAACAAAGAAAAGTACAGCATAGGAACAGGTTCCTTCGGCACTCCAAGCCTGCACCGACCATGCTGCCCGTCTAACCTAAAACCTTCCACGCTTCGGGAAGCACGGTGGCACAGTGGGTTAGCCTTGCAGCCTCACGGCGCCGAGGTCCCAGATTCGATCCCGGCTCTGAGTCACTGTCCGTGTGGAGTTTGCACATTCTCTCCGTGTTTGCGTGAGTTTCGCCCCCACAACCCAAAAATGTGCAGGCTAGGTGGATTGGCCACACTAAATTGGCCCTTAATTGGGGAAAAAAATGAATTGGGGACACTAAACTTATTTTAAGAAAAACCTTCCACGCTTCCAGGGTCCGTATTCCTCTATTCCCATGCTATTCATGTATTTGTCAAAATGCCCCTTAAACATCACTATCGTACCTGCTTCCACTACCTCCCCAGCAGCAAGTTTCAGGCACCCACTAACATCTGTGTAAAAGACCCTCTAAACTTTGCCCCTCGCACCTCAAACCTATGTCCCCCAGGAATTGACTTCCACCTTGGGAATAAGTTTCTGACTATCCACTCTGTCCATGCCCCTCATAATTTTGTAGACCTCTATCAGGTTGCCACTCAACCTCCGTCGTTCCAGTGAGAACAAACCGAGTTTATCCAATCTCTCCTCATAGCTAATGCCCTCCATACTAGGCAACACCCTGGTAAACCTCTTCTGTACCCTCTCCAAAGCCCACAGATCCTTCTGGTAGTCTGATGACCAGAATTGAACACTCTATTCCAAGTGTGGTCGAACTAAGGTTCTATGCAGCTGCAACATGACATACCAATTTTTCTACTCAATGCCCCAGTCGATGAAGGCAAGCATGCCATATGCCTTCTTGACTACCTTCTCCAACTGCGTTTCCATTTTCAATGACCTGTGAATATGTACACCCAGATCCCTCTGCCTGTCAATACTCTTAAGGGTTTTGCCGTTTACTGTATATTTCCCACCTGTATTAGACCTTCTAAAATGCATTACCTCACACTTTTCCGGATTAAACTTCATCTGCCATTTCTCCGCCAAAGTCTCCAACCGATCTATATCCTGCTGTATCCTCTGACAGTCCTTATCGCTATCCACAATTCCACCAACCTTTGTGTCATCTGTAAATTTTCTAATCAGACCAATTACATTTTCCCACAAATCACTACAAACAACAAAGGTCCCAGCACTGATCCCTGCGGAACACAACTCGTCACAGCCCTCCAAATAGAAAAGCACCCTTCTACTGCTAACCCTCTGTTTTCTATGGCCGAGCTAGTTCTGTGTCCATCTTGCTAGCTCACCTCTGATCCCCTGTGAGTTCACCTTCTGTACCAGTCTGCCACGAGGGACCTTGTCAAAAATCTTACTGAAGTCCATGTAGTAACATCTACTGCCCTACCTTCATCAGTCATCTTTAACACTTCCTCAGAAAACTTGATTAAATTAGTGAGACAGGACCACCCCTTCACAAAACCGTGCCGCCTCTCGCTAATACCTCCATCTGTTGCCAAATGAGAGTAAATCCTGTCCCGAAGAATCCTCTCCAATAATTTCCCTACCACTGATGTAAAGCTCACCGGCCTGTAATTTCCTGGATTATCCTTGTTACACTTCTTAAACAAAGGAACAACATTAGCTAACCTCCAGTCCTCTGGGACTCACATGCAGTCAGTAAGGATACAAAGATTTCTGTCACAGTGGTGATGTACCCAGGTATCTGCTGCCCTAGTCCTTCTCGGTGGCAAAGTCACAGGTTTGGGAGGTGCTGACAAAAAGACCTTGATGAATTGTTGCAGTACATCTTGTAGATGATACACACTGCTTCCATAGTGCACTGCTGGTAGAGGGGGTGAATGTTTAAGGTGGTGGATGGGGTGCTGATCAAGTGAACCTCTCTGTCCTTGATGATCTCAAACTCCTGACCGCATTCAATCAGGCAAGTGAAGGGTATTCCATGGCACCTCTGACTTGCGCCTTGTAGACAGAAAGTCAGGAGGTAGGTTACTCGCAGAACACACAGCCTCTGACCTGTTCTTGTATTCACAGTATCCATAGCATTTTCAGTTAAGTTTCCGGTTAATGGCAATATCAGGATGTCAGTGGTGAAATATTTGGTGATGACAATGCTGCTGAATGTCAAAGGGAGCTGGTTACAATCTCTCAATGGTAAATGCCGGCACTTGTGTGGCATGAATTGTTACTTGCCACTTATCAACCCAGGACAGAATGTTGTCTCGGCCTTGCTGCATACACGCAGGCACAGCCTGCTTCAATATCTGAGGGATGGAAAATGAAACTTAACACTGTGAGATTATCAGCAGACATACTCACTTCTGACCTGATGATGGAGGGAAGGAAATTGATAAAACATTGGGTTAGGTCTAGGACACTACGCTGAGGAACTCCTGCATCAAAGTCCTGGGACTGAGGTGACTGACCTCCAACAACCATAACCATCTTCAATTGTGCTAGGTATGCCCCCAAACAGTGGAGAGTTTTCCTCCTGATTTCCCACTGATTCCAGTTTTGTTAGGGGCCATTGATGCCAGACTCAGTCAAATGCTACCTTAATGTGAAGGCAGTCACTCGCATCTCACCTCTGGAGTTCAGCTGTTCTGACCATGTTTGGTGCAAGGCTGGAATGAGGTCAGGAACTGAGTGGCCCTTGCAGAACCAAAATTTAGGTCAGCATTTATTGCAATATTGCTCTTATACTCATCCTGCATCATTTAGTCGAGCATTTCTTTTCTCGCTTCAGTTCCTAGGCTGTAAATGGAATGTATAAACAAACAGAACCAATCCTGCGAACTTGTCTCTAAAGGTTTTTGAACCTCATGTCTGACTGCAGATTGAACTTGGTCTCTGACTGGAAAGACGTCAGGAAGTCATTTCTCCCATGGATGACTTGAGAAATGATTCTGGATGAATGTGCAAACACGTTGCCTTTGGGTAGGAAAGAATCAGCACTGAACACAACACGGGGGAATAACACCACAGAAAGTGTTGATTTCTTTGTCTTGACTTTCTTGAAAATTCCTAATTAAATCAGAGCACAGGACAGCTGTGGGGGTGTGGCTGTCAGCAACTGAAGACCAGCCACAGCCATCATATCCTTCACAATTGCATTAATATTAACTCTTTCACCTTCCTGAACATTTCAATTACATGCCCCAGGGCAACGTTGACCCATGCCAGGTTTCCAGCAATAGATTCCTATTTAGATAATTATATCGAAGTATGGATAATGAGACTGAGCCAGTTAAATCAGATACTATGGAAACATTTTTCATGGCATAATGTAACCAAAGTTACATATTTTATTAAGCCTTAATGAATGTGAGAATTGAAGTTTCTTAAGTGTTACTGAGGCCAATGGCAGAGTGAAGCAAATGCTGAGGGAGATTGGTGCTGATTTTAAGCCAATGGCCACTGCTGTAAAGAACACCAGCGGAAGCTGAATCGGAATAATCTGAGCCTGAACTGAGATGTCATCCTCCCTGCACTGTCTAGGTTCATCCATCTGAATGTTCAGTTGGGCAATGCAGACAGTTAGCAAGGGCCTTTGGAAGTATACCAGAGTGAAATTCAATGACTTTTGTAGAAAGAAAAGGCAGAATATTGGAGTCGGGGAATTCATTAATATTGCAAATTATGAAGCATAATTTTTTATCATGGATAGGATGGAAATAAAATAACTAAAGATAATATCCATAAAGGAATCACTGAGCAAATTTCAATGTTCAGCCTTGGTTCAGTGGTAACGCTCTCCTAAGTCAGACAATTGTGGGGTCAAGTCTCAGTCCAGAGACTTAAGCATTGTAATCATGGCTGACACAATGTTGGCTACAATACCAAAGATGTTGGGCTGGATTCTCCGCACCCCGACGCCAAAATCACGGCCGGCGCCAGGGCGGAGAATCCAGATTGTTACAGAGATTGGGACCGGCGGCAGTTCGCCGATTCTCCGGGCACCGAAAAGCGGCATTACCGGGGAGTACGCCGCGCCACCTGGGGCCATTGCCAGAGGCCCGCTCCGACATTCTCCGCCCCTGACCGGCTGAAGTCCTGACGACGTGGATCTAACCTGGTCCAGCCGGTCAGCATACTCGCGTGGCAGCTGCGGTCTCAATCCGCAGCCGCCTAGGTCGGGGGCGGGCGGATTGGAGGCAAGGGGGGGCCTTATAGGTGGCCGGGGATTGTTTGTGCCGGATTTGAGGGCTGGGCATGTGGCCTCTCAGAGGGTTTCCTTTGTGGGTCTGCCTCCGCGGTCTGAGTCCGCCATGGAGCATGGCGTGGCCGCTGACGTGTTGGCATGCACAGCCTCTGACCAGGAAGTGTGGGGCCCGTATCTGCAGCAAAAGCTGCGAGATTTACTCCAGGGCCCTGCTAGCACCCCTGCAGGGCTGGGAAATTGTGTCCCTTAAATCCAGGATTTTCAGGAGTAAAACTCCACCGTTTTGACGCGGGCATGGGGGCATAGTCCCAATAATGGAGAATCCAGCCCATTGTCCTTCGAATGAAATCCTAAATGAGATCTTATTTGCCCTTTTATTAGGATGTAAAAAAAACTGTGACATTACTCAAAGAAGGATTAAATCATTAAAAATAGGACGGCGTGGTGGTACAGTGGTTAGCACTGCTGCCTCACGGCACCGAGGACACAGGTTCAATCCCGGCCCCTGGTCACTGTCTATGTGGAGTTTGCACATTCTCCCCGTGTCTGCACAACTGAAGATGTGCAGGGTAGTTGGATTGGCCATGCTAAATTGTCCCTTAATGGAAATAATTTTTTTAAAAGGATGCCAATGGGTCATTAAGACCCACTTGCATTCATTTAAAAAAAAGGGAAAAAATCATTAAAAACAGCATTGCAAGTTGAAAAAGAAGTTTAAAATGCTCGCAAATCACTGAAATTCATTTCTAGGGGTAAAGAAACCCAAAGTAAACATGTTTCCTGAGCCTGGTCAGGTTGTACGTCAGATACTGTGCACAGTTCCATTCTTCTTGTGACAGAAACCATATCGGGCCCGATCTACCTGAATGGGAACAGAGTCCCATAAAGAGCGCCTTTAGCCAGATGTTTCCTGGCACTCGGAAAAACCCCACGCTATCAAACGGGTCTCCGTTCCCATTCAGGTAGATTTGGGGGCCTCAGCTGGGAACTCCTCAATGAGTTCGCACTTTGTTCCATTTTCTGCATTGAGGAGCTCTGCTCGTCGGAACTCCTCAGTACAGAAAGAGACCGTGACCTGATCTATTGACCTCTCAATGTGACTCCCGAACATCCAACTCACCTATAAAGGAATGCTCAGGCCCCCCGCAATCCCCCTGCAGCCACGCAGATCACACCCAGGCCTGATCCCTGTCACGGGGAAAATGCCAGCTTGGTATCAAGTGGCACTGCCAGTGTACCAGGCCAGCAGTGCCAGAGTTCCCAAGTGGCACCAGCAGTGCTTGGGTACCACCCTTTCCAGAGGGAAAGCACTCAGTGGCCTCTGATCCACTGGGAGACCCCCATCTGTGGAGACCAGTACTGTACGGCATTCGCCCAAGATCTCCAAGGCCAAGGGGTTAGTTCCCAACTCCTTGGTTCGATCATGGAAATGCATATTAGAGTGGGACTAGCTGTCTCACTCTAATGTGCAGATTTGCTAAAAAGTGATCTGCCCACAATGGGTGGGATTCACATCGTGACATCTCGCATGTTTGTGTTAGATCTCACAAGATGCTGCATGCCAGATAGATCCCGGAAGAGGGATCTCCCAGCATCTCCTGGCTGCGTCATGCTGCACCCCCCTGCCTTTCAGGCAGTAGATCCACCCATAAAACACTGGAGAACGTGTAAAAATGTTTGACAAGGATGGTACAAGACCTGAGAAATTACAGCCATTGGGTTGAGCTTCTTTTGATTGTAAAGAGAAAACTTGGAGTAGTTATGCGATAAAGATCTTTAAAATTATGACGAGGTTGGGTAGGATAGTTGTGGCCATAAAAACAATGATAATACACATTCCGGCGCCTGTTCAGGTACACAGAGGGAAAATTCAGAATGTCCAATTCACCTAACAGCACATCTTTCGGGGCTTGTGGGAGGAAACCGGAGCACCTGGAGGAAACCCACGCAGATACGGTGAGAACATGCAGACTCCGCATAGACAGTAAGCCAAGCTGGAATCGAACCTGGGACACTGGCACTGCGAAGCAACAGTGTTAACCACTGTGCTACCGTGACAAGGTACCGATAAATCCAATGGGACAAAAGGAGAAATTTCTTCACTCAGAAAGCAGTTTGGATGTGGAACGCACCACCATAAGAAATAATTGGGACCAATAGCTTAGATGCTTTCGAAAGAAATCTAGACAGGGGCATGAGAAAAAAAGAAATGAGCAAAAGGCTATGCTGAGGTAAATTGAATGGGAGGAAACCCATGCTGAGTCAGGCTACTCAGGCTGAATGGCTTGTTTCTGTGCTCTATGTCCTGTCTGATTCTGTGTTCACATTTCCAAGTGCTTTGGACAATGAATGAGGACTCTCACTGAACAATCACTGAAAATTATGGGCAGAACATTGCAGTCCCTCCCACACAAGGTCAACGGCCCTTTCGCTGATCCGTCAAATTATCTGTCCCACTCGCAATGATTCCCGCAGGGGGCAGGACCAGAGGCTTTAGGCCTACACTTTACAAAATAATTCCATTAAATTCAGACATTGACTTCCATTGACCAGAACAGGAATTATAATACTCAGGGATAGTATTAATTACAAACACCAAAATCCACCACCTCTTCTGCAGAAACTGGCATTAGTTAGCTGCTTTTATTGTGGGTAAACAGAAAGACAAATAAAATGTCAGTTACACGCTGACTTGTTTCTGTGCTAGCTTTGGTTCTGTCCACATAGATAGTTTGATCAGATTAAGCAGATATTTACGGTGCTCAACTAGGAAGGAATGCCCCTGGTGACAGCGAGGTCGGGAGCATGAGAGTTGGGGTAATTGGTATTTAACAGCAGTCAGGATGATTCAATTTTTCTCAACCATTAACAGAAAATCTTGGACTGTGGAGGGTGGAAAGGTGTGGCGTTGTGAATTAGAACATTGCTGTGTCACCACTGCTGCTTGTATTTGAAGCCAACACAGACTCCTGGTACAATGAAATTAAAGAACTAATTTGTAAAATGAAAGTTAAAAAAATACTTGTAACTATATGTTAATTGTATGTTAATTAAATCATTAAAATATAGAGGTGACGGGCATTGGTTAAGTAAGTACTTCGGGCACATATAAAGAGAGACTGCTGGGACACAGGGTAGGAAGCAGATACATGTAACCCTGCATTTTGTGAGTAAACATACTGCCAAATATTAATGCCTAGTTTCATGTCTCAGTAACTAGCTGGGATTGAAATAACGGGTGCTAATCAGCAGACAAAAGGTAAAGTCTGCTTTTGGGTGCATTTGGGCGGGTGTTTCTCAACGGCTGAAGCACCGAGATTTACCTTGCTATTCACCGGCACTTTGCCATTTCTTTTGGCCTCAGGGAGTTTTTCCGCCCCGAGCCAAACTTTAGCTCGCCAGCAGGAACGTTTCCTCACAGATCGGGACCCCATTTTGAATGGCAACCCTGATCTCTACACAGCCCCCCTTTCAGGCACTACCATGCTTTCTGCATTGCCTCTTCACCTCCCCAACCTTGTAGAAACCCCTGGGAACCCACGCCACACCCCATCCAAAGGGCAAAGCCTTCTCCTGCACCCTGGAACTGCCAACCTCGCACCTTGGCACTGCCAGGGTGTCTGGGGTCACTGCCAGGGTGCCAGATGGGAATTGCCAAGGCGCCTGGTGCCAAGGGGAGTTCCAAGGTAAGGTAAAGGTAAAGGCGCCATAGTCCCAGATGACCATAGGTTGCTTTTCCGTTTGAGGGGGAGAGCTGACTGGTGGTGATTTAACCTGAGGATCACCACATCTCAGGCGAGTGGCAAGGTTGAGAAGGTGGGGCCTTCATGAATAACCACAGCCAGTATTGGAATTTAACCCACGCTGCTGGCCTCGCTCTGCATCATGAACCAGCTATCTAGCCAAGTAAGCAAAACCGGCCCCCACTCCCAAAGTACTACCCTGCCCTGTCCCTGGCCATTTTGGTGTCTCCAAAGGCCTGTGTGACCCCCCAAAGGTGCCATTATACTTGTCTGTGGAGACCAGTACTAAATTGCACCCTGGTGAGGTCTGGCAGGCATGGCCATTAATTCCCGGACACCAGGTGAATGCATCGTCTGGGTATGTAAATGAGCCTAATGGCGAGGGCGAGATTCAGATCGTGCTGGGCAGAGCGAGTCGGGTGACTTTGGGACTTTGGGGCTCTCGCACAATTTACCCTTTGCATCCGGATCCGTGCCAAGCGCAATGCGGGTGCTGAATCGTATCCTACTTCATAGCTCAACTTTCATGAACTTAGAAATATGCCTAAACACTTTATAGCCAATGAAAGACTTCTTGAAGTATCGTCACTACTGTAATGTAGGAAATGGATCAACACATTTGTGCGCAGTAAGATCCCACAAACAACTATGTGATGATTATCAGATAATTTGTATTCTACCTGTTACAATATGATTTTGTGTACCCCTAGGTCTGCAAGACATAACGGGCTACAAGATGAAGGCATGGAAACTCGGCGGCTCCAATGTACCTGTCCCTGATGAGCTCAGCGCATTCTATGCAAGCTTTGAGCAGAGGTCAGCAAGAACACCACCTCCACACCAGATGCCTTGGATGAACTTGTATCTGAGGTCACCATTGCAGATGTCAGAACAGCCTTCTCGAAGGCCAACTCACGGAAAGCAACTGGCCCGGATGGGGTACACGGACGAGCACTCAGGTCTTGCGTGGATCTGCTGGCGAGGGTATTGCTTCAAGAAGATGACCATCATCCCTGTACCAAAGAAAAACCAAGCAGCGTGCCTTAATGACTATCCTCCAGTGGCTCTCACATCCATCACTGTGAAGTGCTTCGAAAGATTAGTTATGGCATTAATCAACTCCAGCCTCCTGGATTGCCTTGATCCACTACAGTTCACCTACTGCTGCAACAGGTCCACAGCAGACGCCATATTCGTGGCCCTGCACTCAACCCTGGAACACCTAGATAACAAAGACACCTATGTCAGACTCCTATTTATTGACTACAGCTCAGCCTTCAGTACCATTATTCCTACGAAACTCATCTCAAAACTCCGTGGCCTGGGCCTGGGCTCCTCCCACTGTGACTGGATCCTGAACTTCCTAACCCACAGACCACAATCAGTAAAGATAGGCAACAACACGTCCTCCACGATCATCCTCAACACCGGTGTGCCACAAGGCTGTGTCCTCAGCCCCCGACTATGCTCCTGGTATACCTATGACTGTGTGGCCAAATTCCCCTCTAATCACTTTTCAAATTTGCTGATGACACCACCGTAGTGGGTTGGATCTCAAACAATGACGAGACAGAGTACAGGAATGAGATTGAGAATCTGGTCAACTGGGGAAATACCAATAATCTCTCCTTCAATGTCAACAAAACGAAGGCGATTGTCATCGACTTCAGGAAGCGTAGTGGAGAACATGCTCATGTCTACATCAATGGGAACGAAGTAGAAAGGGTCGTGAGCTTCAAGTTTTTAGGTGTCCAGATCACGAACAACCTGTCCTGGTCCCCCCATGCCAACACTATAGTTAAGAAAGCCCAGCAACGGCTTTACTTTCTCAGCAGACTAAGGAAATTTGGTTTGGCATGTCAGCTACGACTCTCACCAACCTTTACAGAAGCACCATAGAAAACATTCTTTCTGGTTGTATCACAGCTTACCATTCAATCCTGCTCTGCCCAAGAACGCAGGAAACTATAAAAGGTTGTGAATGTAGCCCAATCCATCACGCAAACCAGCCTCCCATCCATGGACTCTGTCTACAATTCCCACTGCCGCAGAAAGGCAGCCAGCATAATTAAGGACCCCACGCACCCCGGACATACTCTCTTCCACCTTCCGTCAGGAAAAAGATACAAAAGTTTGAGGTCACGTACCAAACGTCTCAAGAACAGCTTCTTCCCTGCTGCCATCAGACTTTTGAATGGACCTACCTCGTATTAAGTTGATCTTTTCTCTACACCCTAGCTATGACTGTAACATTACATTCTGCAGTCTCTCCTTCCTTCCCTACATACGGAAAGCATTGTCTGTATAGCATGCAAAAACAATACTTTTCACTGTATACTAATACACGTGACAATAATAAATCAAATCATATTATCTTCACCTCACGCAATCCAATAATAAATTATGTGTAATTAATCTACCACATCAGTGACCATTGTCTGTAAACCACCCAAACATGTGAAAATTATTTGAATTAAGCAGATAATATGTTTTCAAATAAATATAATGAATTAGAATTTGTGATTTGGCACGCAATACTTAAGTGCTCAAATCTGCTGGTTATAACCCCCACGGGGACCACAGGGAAGCCATTGTTGATCTCCCTGTAGGACTCGTAGCATATGACCTTCCCAGAGAGGGGCAAAGGCCACACAGCTGGAGCTTGTTCCGAACAAACATAAAAGCCGCCCCAAAGCAGGGCCTGGGTGATTAGTTTTCCCAGCAAGCACTGTACTGGGAGCAGAACATTGTTATTGATTAAATAAACTTCTGTTCTCTTACCGCTGGCTTCCTCAAGTTACTAAACTGGCTACGAGGGAAAAAGGAAACTCTGGACTCGCTCGTGGCACCGCCTAGCTGCTGAAAATGTACTCTTTTGGAAAGTAGCGTCATAACAGTTCAGAATGCCGCTATTCAGGAAGTTGGAAGCCTTTGATACAGGCCTCGAAGATTGGAGCCAGCATGTGGAGCGCATGAGTTTTTTTTCCAGGTGAACGGGATTTGGGGGAAGATGGTCAGAAGGTCCTTCTCTTGACCTCCTGCGGGGCCCAGATGTTTGAGATCATAAAGGATCTGACTTACCCGGCTGCACTAGACACCAACTCCTTTGATGAGCCAGTTGCTTTGATTTCTGAACCCAAGCCTTCTGTCATTATGCTGCAGTATGATTTGAGTACGGCGATGCGGCCTCTCAGTGAATCGATCATGGACTTTTGACCCACCGAAGACATCTAGGTGAGCATTCCGAGTTTGGGCCATCCCTCTCCGAAATGTGGGGGGATAGGCTAGTGTGTGGCATAAACAACATGGCTACACAGATGAAGCTGTTGGCAGAGCCCACCTCGGATTTGAAATGTGCCATCGACCTTTCGCTATCCCAAGAGCACGCAGAGAAAGAAGTGCAGGAGCAGGCGGGGTCCATGGACTATGGAATCCATAGTTTGGCCCGCTCTTCATTTCGAATTCTCTCTGCATCACAAGGCAGTGCAGGTCTGACCAGACCTCCTTCAAAAGGGCAGCCCCAGAGGCAATTCTGCAGTAGCATCAGAATCTTGGGCGTTACCGCTGAGCGAAGGGATACTTCCCCCGAGGATGAAGGGGAGAGCCGGCCACAATGCCAACTTTGCGGCCCGAAAATTCATGATTGTCAAAGCCACCAATTTCAGTGCAAAGAACACCGTCCACGGCAGCTTCTGAGATCATCGCGAACCAGAGCCTTGCACTTGGGCCCCCCCGCCGATGAGGAGGACTGGTTAATGTAGCTGAACTGCATCACGGTCCCGAAGGTAGCACCGATCTGCGTCACGTTACAGGTCGATGGTCACCCCATGAAAATTCAAAATGGACATTCGAGCTGCCGTCTCCATAGTGGTCCAGCGCATATTTTGGCAACTCCACGCAGGGATCATGCCACTGACATTGCGTGACATCAAAGCGAGATTAGCGACCCACACTGATGAGTCTTTGAATATAGTGGGGACCACTGTGACTCCGGTAATGCACAGGCAGCTGTCGGTCTGTCTTCCCTTGGTTGTGGTGCAGGGACCGGGGTCCAATTTGTTTGAAAGAGACTGGTTATGAGTCCTCCAATTCGACTGGCAAAAGGTTTTTCGGATGGGCACCAGAAATCTGTATGACATACAGGGCAAATACTCCCAAGTGTTCCTCGAGGGTCTGTGCAGGACAAAAAGGACCAAGGCCCATATCTATGCGGATCCTACGGCTCAGCCTCGGTATTTTAGAGTGAGGCGGATACGGGGCTTTGGCACCTGCAGGATCTGGAGTCATACGCTTGGTTCAGTCTGCGGAATGGGCCACACCTGCGATGCTGGTAATGAACCCAACAAAATTGTCTGATTCTGTGGTGATTTCAAGCTCACTTGTGCCTGGACCAGTATCCAATGCCCAGAGGGGAGAATTTGTATGCAAGACTGGCTGGAGGATGTTCCTTCACAAAGCTGGACATGAGCCATGCTTATTTACAGGTGTATTTAGACCCAGAGTCCATAAACAATTATCGGGGTTTTTTTTTAGTACACCCACCTCCTATTCGGGGTTTCTTCAGCCCCGGTGATTTTTCAGCAGGCAATGGAGAATATCTTGCAAGGCCTGCCAAAAGTGGCTGTCTATCTGAACATCGTGCTCATCACAGGAACCACAGAGAAGGAGCATATGGACAACCTGCATGAAAAGCTCCGGCGGTTTTCCCAAGAAGACACACAGCTAAAGAGGAGCAAGAGTGTGTTCTGTGCTAGATCTATCTAGATTACAGGGTGGACCGGGATAGTCGACACCCTGTCGAAGATAAGGTTCAAGCTATAAGAGGGGCCCCGAGCCCAAAGAACGCCACTGAGCTCCGTTCATTCCTAGGTCTGGTTAACTACTATGGGAAGTTCATTGCCAGCCTGGTACCTTTGTTAGCTCCGCTCAACATATTACTGAATAAGAACCAGGAGTGGTTCTGGAGCACTTCACAGGACAAAGCATTTGCTGGAGTAAAGAAGCTTCTGTCGTCCACGCAGCTCCTCACACATTATGATCCAGTTCAACCTCTAATCGTGAAATGTGATGCATCCCCCTATGGTACTGGCGCCGTTGGGACAGATGGGATGGCAGCACAGAATGCCCCATTGCGTTTGCTTCAAAGATGCTGGTGGATGCAGAGTGACGTTAATCTCAAAGCGAGAAAGAGGGCTCGGCGGTAATGTTTCAAGTAAAGAAGTTCCACCCATACGTTTATGGGTGACATTTTTCCATTGTAACAGACCACAAGCCGCTGCTCAGCCTTTTTAAGGAGGCTAAGGGAATCCCACCCATCCCATCAGATAGAATTCAGTGTTGAGTGCGTGTGCTCGTTGCTTTTGAATATTGATTCCACCACCGCGCAGGTACACAAGTTACCCATGCCGACACCCTCAGCAGTCCACCATTGCCGGTGAGTGCCCTGTGGAATGGGCTTCATGCTGTTGAGCACTCGGGAAACGGGGGCCCTTGTTGTAGCTATCCAGCCGTTTGCCTAAAAGGTCTTGGAACTTAGCGTAGAATATGGCATCACATTGTGGGGAGCTTACGTGGTCATCGAACCACAGGGTTAGGAAGCCCTGCTGCATGACCTACATAGTGGACGCCCGGGCATCTCTAAGAGTTATGGCTGGTGGCCCAGCTTTAATGGGGACGACAAGAGGGTCATGCACAGCTGCCCAGCACACCAGGAGCACCAGAAGCTACTGCCAATCAGCCTATTTATGGTCGGCACCGGCTTGGAGGGCTGAAGGGCCTGTTCCTGTGCTGTACTTTTCTTTGTTCTTTGTTCTCCCTTTAATCTTGGGAATGGCCAACATGCTCATGGGAGCGCCTACATGCGGATTTCAAGAGACCTTTCATGGGGTCTATGTTCCTCGTTATCATGGATGGACACTCAAAGTGGTGAAAGGTATACAGCATAGCCTCAATATAAAAGCCCCGGGTCTCATTTAGCACCCATGATGTCCTGATAACGGACAATGGGATGCCATTCACGATTGAAGAATTTGACACACTTACGAAGCGGAACGGCATTCAGCATACTTGCAGTGCCCCATTTCATTCCTCCTCCAATGGAAATGGCAGTCCAGATATTCAAAAGGGGCATAAAAGTATAATCCATGGGTTCCATAAATAAGCAGCTGTTGTGGTTCCTTTTTATTTACCGGAGAACGCCGCATGTGAGGATGGGAATCGCCCCTGTGGAACTGTTGATGGGCTGACGACTGAGAACTCAGTTGAGTCTCATGTTTCCGCTCCTCGGCAGGAAAGTGTAGGTGCAGCAGGAGATGCAGAAGAGGCATCACAACTTGAGGATGTCAGGGCAGAAATTTGAGTCAGGGGATACAGTCTATGCCTGAAATCTAGGTGATGGGGCACTGCGGCTCCCAGGCAACGTGCTGGAAAGAACGGCTCCAGTCTCATATAAAGTTCAGGTCAGGAGAAAATTCAAAGAAAGCACTTGAAGAAGCGAGAATCCACACTTCACGATGCTCAGCCGGCAGTATTGGCGTCTACTCCTCACCAGGATCTGTCCCTCATCCTGGGGACACAGCCTTTCTGGTCATAACACCCGGTCCAGCAGGAGGAGGATGTCTCCAGATCAGAGATGAATGCAGAAGTGTCTGTATCAGCAAACAACGTCATGTCCGGGCTGAGATCGCGGTAATATCGCTTCGGAGGTAGGCCAGGAAACGGCGGTCAGCAAACCGATATACTCTGCCCAACCCAGAGCTGCCATAGCTGGGGACAGCTGCGGGCAAAGCGGTGCACAAGGCCCCGCCATTGGTGGCTGAAGGGGAACTTTTGGTCTTTGGGGGAGGAGTGTTATAACGCCCACAAGGAAACCATTGTTGATCTCCCGTAGGACTCATGGAGTACGAGCTTCCCAGATAGGGGGCAGAGGCCACCCAGCTGGAGCTCGTTAAGAACAAACATAAAAGCCGGCCCATAGCAGGGCCTGGTGTGGTTAGTTCTCCCAGCAAGGGCTGCACTGGCAGTGAGTTGCCGCCTTGATCAGAGCATTGTAAATAGTTAAATAAGCCTCTATCCTCTTACCGCTGGCTTCCTCAGGTTACTAAACTGTTGAACATCTTCTTTACAATTCATTTTACTCACTAGATATGGCATGGAAAATTCTTTCATACGAAGGTAGGGTTAGACAGGTACAAAAAAACAACAGTATGTCAACACATGTTTGAAGTCTTGAACCTGTATCATCAAAATAAGGGTATCAGCTGCAAGTAAGCAGAGAGGCAGAGGTCCGATGGCTTTTCTCAGTTTTACAAATATTTCTTATGGTACAGTGCCAGAGTATGCCTTGAATCTAGAACCAATGAGGTAACTAAGAATTTAAATGGAGGAAAATATTATTAGCTCCAGTGGCCCGCACCGTCAGAAACTCGGCCCATCGGGGGCGGAGCATCGCGGGTGGGCCAGCTGATGATGCGGCAATGGCCTTGCGCCTATTTAGAGTGGGCAGAGCATCATGAACCGGTGTCAAACAGGCGCCTGCCCAATCCGGTGTCGGAAGCGATCCCGATTTCGGCGTCGGGCTATGGAGAATCCTGCCCTAAATGTTTGAAGTGGAGCTAATAATATTTTCCCCCATTTAAAATCATTGTGAAAATAGCATCTATGTGCTTTTCTCACAAATCAACTTGATACCATAACTGAATATTGTAATATTTTGGCCATGATACCCCCATCTACCCAGCTCAACATCATTGTTATCCATGGAGGTGCAGCTCGTCAACCATACGCATGTGTGGCCCGGGACCCAATGATTCTCCGGCCGTTTGCCGCGCGATCCGTGGGTGTTCCACACGGCGCCGGTGCTAGCTCCTCACCGGTACCGGAATCGGTGAGGGGTTTTCGCCAATTTTCCATCCGTGAATCATCCGCAGGTTCTCCGTTGGCGCCGGCACCTAGCCTCAGGAACTGAGAATTCCGCCCTTATTTATTTCCACTTTAGCTTGCATTTACCTGGATTTTGATTGAACTTTATAAGAGATCATTCTATTGGAATTATGTAGGATATTTAGGATTGGATAATCTTATGATTTTATTTCTAACAAGGCTGTAACGAATGATTTGGTGAGTTCAAGGCTGGAGTAGAGAACAGAAAGCTGATTAAAGCACAATGTGACAGATGAATGAATACTTTAATTAGCTCAGGGGCCTAGATTTCTCCTTCCGTGAAGGTTAAAGGAAACATCAAGGAATTAACAGAAAAGAATGTGAACTGGGACCATTGCTATTGAATGTGTTCACAATGAGCTTTATTCTACAAATTAGAAAACTTAAACTGCCCACCACCTTCTCTAACAGGACTAAATATTCTGTTAGTAAACAGAAAGGATATAGGTGCCACATTATTATGGTGATGGGAATTCAACACTTAAGATAAGGGGCGGGATTCTCCCCTACCCAGCGGGGCGGGGGGTTCCGGCGTAATGGAGTTATGGGGCCAGATTGTCCCGCGCCCCCCCCCAGGACCCCGGAGCCCGCCCGTGCCACCTTGTCCCGCCGTTCAAAAGGTGGTTTAATCCACGACGGCGGGAGAGGGTTGAGAGCGGCGGGACTTCGGCCCATCGCGGGCCGGAGAATCGCCGGGGTGGGCCTGCCGACAGGCGCGGCGGGATTCCCGGCCCCGCCGACCGGCGCGGCACGATTCCCGCCCCTGCCGAATCTCTGGTGGCGGATAATTCGGGACACGGCGGGGGCGGGATTCACGCCAGCCCCCGGCGATTCTCCAACCCGGTGGGGTGTCGGAGAATCACGCCACAGGTTTATATTTTAGGATGAAATTTGTTCATCTATTTAATTAGATCTCCAAAACCCTTTGAAAACAATACGTCATTGAAATTATCTAGCACATCTGTAATCACCTCATCAGTTCCATGTTCTTTAAGTGTTAAAAGATGAGAAAGATATAAAATGGCTGTCCTGAGCTGTGAGAGTGTGTGAAGGGTGAGCACTAGTTAGTTCTTCTGATAAATGCAGTTATCCTATGAACACCAGGACCGTACTGAGCAGGAAGGTTCAATACCGAGACCATGCTTTGTTAGCTGATGGTGGCTGGGATAGAAGTAGGAATAGTCATAGAGTCATAGATGTTTACAGCATGGAAACAGGCCCTTCGGCCCAGCTTGTCCATGCCGCCCATTTTCTCTCACTAAGCTAGTCCCACTTGCCTGCATTTCGCCTCTATACCCACCCTGCCCATTTAATTGTCTAACTGTTTTTTAAAGGAAAATATTATACCCGCCTCTACCTCTGGCAGCTCATTCCAGATGCTCACCACCCTCTGTGTGAAACAATTTCCCTTCTGGTCTCTTTTGTATCTCTCCCTTCTCGCCTTAAACCTATGCCCTCTAGTTCTAGATTCATCTACCTTTGGGAAAAGATGTTGAATATCTAGTAGTGTAGTTTGCCTTTGGGTAAAGATATTGACTATATAGTAGTGTAGTGTGCCTCAGTTTCCCTGGCTTTTTTGGGGGGAGAGGGGGTTGAAGAAGATAAAGTCTATTTTTTGACAGAACTCTGTACAATTAGAATTATCCCAATCTCAGCAGGAAAGGATCCAAGACTACATATGAATAAGATTAATGTGGCTGAAAAATCATAATATGCACAATAGAAAAGAGACATATATGTTGACATCTTAGAAATATTAATAAATCATTTTGACTCAAAGCAGGATTTTATGCGCAAGCACTGATCTTTTAGATTTGAGACTATTCAAGTGGGCAAGCAAACCAAAGACATGATTCAATGATTTCTTACAATATTTCCTCCAAAGTCTTTTTTTTGGCTAAGTATTGGATTACAGAGTACTGCAATCAACCGGTTAATGTTGACCACCAGGGGCGACATTCTCCGACCCCCCGCCGGGTCGGAGAATCGCTGGGGGCTGGCGTGAATCCCGCCCCCGCCGGTTGCCGAAGTCTCCGGCACCAGAGATTCGGAGGGGGCGGGAATCGTGCCGCGCCGGTTGGCGGGCCCCCCCGCTCGATTCTCCGGCCCGGATGGGCCGAAGTCCCGCCGATAAATTGCCTGTCCCGCCGGGTAAATTGAACCACCTACCTTACCGGCGGGACAAGGCGGTGTGGGAGGGCTCCGGGGTCCTGGGGGGGGCGCGGGGCAATCTGGCCCCAGGGGGTGCCCCCACGGTGGCCTGGCCCGTGATCGGGGCCCACCGATCCACGGGCGGGCCTGTGCCGTGGGGGCACTCTTTCCCTTCTGCCTCTGCCACGGTCTCCACCATGGCGGAGGCGGAAGAGACTCCCTCCACTGCGCATGTGTGGGAAACTGTCAGCGGCCGCTGACGCTCCCGCGCATGCGCCGCCCGGAGATGACATTTCCGCGCCAGCTGGCGGGGCAACAAAGGCCGTTTCCGCCAGCTGGCGGGGCGGAAATTCCTCCGGCGCGGGCCTAGCCCCTCAATGTTGGGGCTCAGCCCCCAAAGATGCGGAGCATTCTGCACCTTTGGGGCGGCGCGATGCCCGTCTGATTGGCGCCGTTTTGGGCGCCAGTCGGCGGATATCGCGCCGTTTCCAGAGAATTTCGCCGCAGATTCCTTTCTTTTAGAGAAAGATAGCAGTTATCAGCCCCTTGAAAGAAAACCAGGATTACTTTGCTGAACATCATATTCATTGATGCAATCTTCTCTCCTTTAATCTGGAAGTATGTCAAGAAATAACGAAGACCACTGCAGGACTTAAAGTGTCGCAAGATGCTCCACACAATGAGATATTAGGGCAGATGGCCAAAATCCTGTTCAAAGAGATATGTTTTACGGAGCTTGTTAAAGAATAAAAGATGGTTGGAGAGGCAGAAAATATTTTCTTTAATTTGTTCATGGGACGTGGGTGTCGCAGGCTGTACCAGCATTTATTGCCCATCCCTAATTGCCCTTCAGGGGCAGTTGATAGTCAACCCCACATTGCTCTGTGGGTCTGGAGTCACACATAGACCAGACCAGGTAAGGATGGCAGATTTCCTTCCCGAAAGGACATTAGTGAATCAGATGGGCTTTTACGACATCACTGGACTTTTAATTCCAGATTTCATTATCGAATTCAAATTAGTGAAGAGGGAATTCCAGAGTTAAGGACCTTGGTTGGTAAAGGCATGACTGCCTATAGAGGAGAAATTTAAATCAGGGATGCCCAAGAAGCCAAATCCGGGAATAAATATTTGAAGGTTGTGAGTCTGGAGAATTTTACAGAGATTGCGACAGAGGGACTTGGAAAGAAGGATGAGAATTTCAAAATCTAAGCACTGCTCATCCGAGGACCAATGTGAGCCAGTGAACACGGTGTTGATGAGTGAATAGATTGGTCCAAGTTAGGACATGGTCAACAATGTTTTGGGTGATTTCAGTTTTCTGGGGGGGTTTGTAAGATGGGAGGCCAACCAGGAATATATTTGAACTGTCATGTCTAGAGGTAACAAATGGAAGACATGCTCCTCTGCAGGTAGCCATTATTGAACTAACTTTATTTACACCTTCCCAACATCTTTTTTTTCCTTTTAAAAAAAATTTAGAGTACCCAATTATTTTTTGTCCAATTAAAGGTCAATTTAGCATGGCCAATCCACCTAACCTGCACACGTTTGGGTTGTGGGGGTGAAACCCACGAGGACATGGGGAGAATGTGCAAACTCCACACGGACAGTGACCCAGGGCCTGCCATTCCTCTGCCTTTTCTTCACACCCATGCACATTGTTGCTATTAAAATGATCATCTATTGCCCTCTTGAATGCCGGAATTAAACCTGCCTCCACCACACTTTCAAGTAATACATTCCAGATCCGAACAACTCGCTGCGTGAAAAAGTGTTTTCTTACATCACATTTGCTTCTTTTGCAAACCACCTTACATATGTGTCCTCTCATTCCTGATCCTTTTATTAGCAGGAATAGTTTCTCCCTATCTACTCTGTCCAACCCCATGTGGATTTTGAACATCTCTATCAAATCAATTTAGCGTGGCCAATCCACCTAACCTGCACACGTTTGGGTTGTGGGGGTGAAACCCACGCAGACATGGGGAGAATGTGCAAACTCCACACGGACAGTGACCCAGGGCCTGGATTCGAACCCGGGTCCTCAGAGCTGTAGTCCCAGTGCTAACCACTGCGACACATGCCGCCCTCATGCCTTCCCAATATAAAGAAAGAACAAAAAAAGAAAGACTTGGACTTATATATATCCTTTCATGACCAATGAATGTCCAAGAGTACTTTGCAGCTAATGAAGAACTTTTTGAGGTGCTGTCCCCATTGTAATATAAGAAGCATGATGAAAATAGATGATCTTATTAACGGCATGGATGTGTGGTTGGAAGCTCATCCTGTAGTCAAATATGACGCCAAGGTTGCAGAGAATATTATTCAGCTGCAGAGAGTTGGAAGGCAGAGAGATGGAATTGGTGACCAAGGACAGAAGAAAATAATTTTGGTCTTTCCAATATTTAGTTGGAGAATATTTGTAAGACAAGTAGTTTTACAATTTAGAGACAGTGTAGGAGTTGAGCAAGGTGGTGGTGATGAGGTGGAGCTGACTTTCATAAGCATTGTTTTAGAACCTGATGCTGTTTTCTCAGATGATGTTGCGAGTGGGCAGCATGTAGATGAGAATCAGGAGGGAGGGCAAGGTTACCTTCTCAATATCCAGAGATATTGGTGCTGGAGCAGGAAGAGAAGCCATTGCATTGGATTCTCTGGCTATGGCTGGATTGATTAGAATGGAACCAGGAGAGGGCAATCTGACCAATGGGGGAAGAGGTGTTGGAGGAAAATGGTATGGTCAATCATGGCAAAGGCTGCTATAATATCTAGAAGGACAAGGATCTATAGATTACCAAATTAAGTATGATTTCAACATCCAGCTTCACAGAATCACAGAATTGTTACGGTGAAGAAGAAGGTCATTTGGCCCATTCTGTCTGCACCGGCTCTCCAAACGAACATCATAATTTAGTGCCATTCCCCTGCCTTTTCTTCACACCCATGCACATTGTTGCTATTAAAATGATCATCTATTGCCCTCTTGAATGCCGGAATTAAACCTGCCTCCACCACACTTTCAAGTAATACATTCCAGATCCAAACAACTCGCTGCGTGAAAAAGTGTTTTCTTACATCACATTTGCTTCTTTTGCAAACCACCTTACATATGTGTCCTCTCATTCCTGATCCTTTTACTAGCAGGAATAGTTTCTCCCTATCTACTCTGTCCAACCCCATGTGGATTTTGAACATCTCTATCAAATCTCCTCTTAGTCTATTTCTTTCCAAGCAGAACAGCCCCAATCTCGCCAATCTATTCTCTTAACTGAACTTTCTCATCCCTGGAACCATTTACCATTTTCATAAACCTATTTTGAATTCTCTCCACTGCGTTCACATCCTTCCGATAGTGCGGCACCCAGAACTGTACACAATATTCCAACTGAGGTCTAACTAGAGTCTTGTGTATGTAATAATAATAATCTTTATTAATGTAATTAGGCTTACATTAACACTGCAATTAAGTTACTGTGAAAATCCCCTAGTCACCACATTCCGCCGCCTGTTCAGGTACACAGAGGCAGAATTCAGAATATCCAATTCACCTAACAAGCACGTCTTTTGGGACTTGTGAGAGGAAACCGGAGCACCCGGAGGAAACCCACGCACACACAGGGAGAACGTGTATGACCTCCTTGCCCTTGTACTGTGTGTCTCTATTAATAAAGTCCAGAACACAATGGGACAATTTTCAGCCCATGATCACCGTCAGAGAGAACAGCAATGCGGGTGGAAAATCTTGAGAGCTTTGGGAGAGATCGCATTTGCCGATTTTCCATGTCTCTCACCGGCGATGTCACGAGGTTCATGCCCAAAAAGAATGAAAACCTAATTTTAATGGATTTTAATAAATTGAACATCATGAGCCGTATTACTCTCCCCCTTTAAATATTCATAACTTCACACAGGCAAAATTTACAACAGTTTTTTAAATAGGGGATCCAGGCGAGAGCATCCCTCTGCGAGTGTAAAGGTAAGTAAATCCCACGGGCGGGAGAGGCCAGTCCCTGGGAGTGCTCTGCTACTTCCCCCTGGCACTGAACCCAACAGTGCCCCATAGCACTGCCACAATACAGGTTAGCACTGTCAGTTAGGCAGTAAACATTCCGGATAGTTTCACAGCAGGCTACTTGAAATTCACTCAAGCGTGAAGGGAAATGAGATTAAACAATCCAGACAGCTGGCTGTGTGTAGAAGTGGTCAATCACAGCCTAGTAAAATCAATTTCACATTGATGTGAATGAAAGCATTGCAGATCAAAGATCTAAGCGGGTTTAAACCCAGCTGATGTGGTTTCCCTTCCTAGGAATTTCCAGGTGCTGCCTCCTCTGCATGAGCAATCAGGTGCACCAATTCTCCCCACGTGAATCCTGGCCCAGAGGACAATAGCTACATCCAGGCTTGCAGAACCCGGTGCCCAGACCATCAATAGAATGTAAATGGGTCAATTTGCCCTATTTGCACCCTCCTGGTGGTCCTCCTGCAGGAAGAGTAATGAGGTCCTGCAGAATGTGTTCAGGGAGTTGGGCAATAAACTAAAAAGCAGGACCTCTTGAGTTGTAATCTCAGGATTACTCCCTATGCCATGTGCCAGGGAGGCTAGAAATAGGAGGACAGTGCAGCTAAACACATGGCTAAACTGGTAGTGTAGGAGGGAGGATTTCAGATTTTTGGAACATTGGGATCTCTTCCGGGGTAGGTGGGACCTGAGCAAGAAGGACGGGTTGCATCTCAACTGGAGGGGCACCGATATCCTGGCTGGGAGGTTTGCTAGATTCACTCGGGAGGATTTATACAAGTATGGCAGGAGGGTGGGAACCAGAATGGGAGCTTACAAGGTGTAATAACTGAAGGGGAAATAGAGAACCAAAATAAAAGAACAATATCACACTCAGACAGAGCAAAAAGGGTGATAAGTGGGGAAAGGGAGGTGGTCAATGCAGGATTGAGGGTGTTGTACCTAAATGCGCGCAGTATACGGAACAAAGTAAATGAGCTTGTTGCGCACATTGAAATTGGCCGGTACGATGTTGTGGGTACCACAGAGACGTGGCTGCAAGGGGATCAGGGCTGAGATCTAAATATCCAAGGATATGTGTTCATTTCGAAAGAGCAGACAGAGGGGCAAAGGGGGAAGGGTTGCATTTTTAGTAAGGAACGAATGAAATCGATAGTAAGGATCGATATAGGATCAGAGGCATAGAATCTCTGTGGGTAGAGTTGAGGAATCGCAAAGGTAAAAAGACCCTGATGAGACTTCCGGGTGCGGCGATGACCAGCTAAGTCGCACGTTTCGGCACCTCCCATTTTAATGGACTTTTGGGCTCTTATCGGGAGCCCCAACGGCAATTTTCGAAGGCTAAACCCACTGTGAGGCGACATAGAAGGGAGTCTCCCCGGATGTGAATGGATAGTAGAGATAATAGGGACCAGATTGTGGAGGATCCTCTGGAGCAGCGGCAAAGAAGGGAAGTGAGAAGCAAGATGGCGGCGGAGGGCGGCCAGTTGGTATGGGGCCTGGAACAGCAGGAGTTCCTCCGGCGATGTGTGGAGGAGTTCAAGAAGGAGGTGCTGGTGCCGATGCTGCAGGCGATTGAGAGGTTAAAGGAGGCGCAGAAGACCCAAGAGATGGAGCTCCGTGGAGTGAAGGCAAAAGCTACCGAAAATGAGGACGAGATACAGGGCTTGGTGGTGAAGACGGAGACGCACGAGGTACTGCATAAGAGGTGTATGGAGAGACTGGAAGCCCTGGAAAATAGCTCGAGGAGGAAGAACTTAAGAATCTTGGGTCTTCCCGAAGGGGAAGAGGGAGAGGACGTTGGGGCATATGTGAGCACGATGCTCCATACCTTAATGGGAGCTGAGGCCCCGACGGGCCCCCTGGAAGTGGAGGGAGCGTACCGAGTCCTCGTGAGAAGACCAGGCAGGAGAAATACCTCGAGCAATAGTGGTGAGGTTCCACCGCTACAAGGACAGGGAGATGGTCCTGAGATGGGCGAAAAAGACACGGAGCAGCAGGTGGGAGAACGCGGTGATCCGCGTGTATCAGGATTGGAGTGTGGAGGTGGCGAGAAGGAGGGCGAGTTTCAATCTGGCCAAGGCGGTGCTCCACAAGAGGAAAGTGAAATTCGGAATGTTGCAGCCGGCAAGACTGTGGGTTACACACCAGGGTAAACACCACTACTTCGAGACGGCAGAGGAGGCTTGGACATTTATTGAAGAGGAGAAGTTGGACTAGATTTGAGAAAGAGTGTTTGAAATGAAGTAGCGAGGTGGTGGCAAGGGACTGTGAATCAGATGGGGGAAAATTTTCTTTCCCCTCGAAGGGGGGATACACGAATAAATGTGGGCGCCGTGGGGAAGGGGAGGGGGAAGGAGAGAGGGAGCTGCGCCATCAGGGGCGGGGCCGAGAGGGAAGCGTGGGCTTTGTTCCCGCGCTCTGGAAATTGTGGCGGGAAAAGGGGGCGCAGGAAGGAGGGGGCCTCACATAATGGGAGGCTAAGGATAAACGGGGGAAGCCGAGGTCAGCCAGAGTTTGTTGACTTCCGGAAGCAATATGGGGGGAGTAACTAAGCTAGAGAGGGATCTAGTGGGGGGGGAGGGGGGGGGGGGGGTTAACTGGGTTGCTGCTGCTAAGGGGAAGGGGGAGCTGTTACGGGATGGGATGGTCGGGACGGGAGGGCACCGTCCGGGGGATAAGCGGGTGCGTGGGAACCGGGTGAGGAGCTGGTCTAAAAAAGGGGATGGCTGGTCGATGAGGGGGGGGGGGGTGGTAAAGAGCCCCCCAACCCAGTTGATCACGTGGAACGTGAGAGGGTTGAATGGGCCGATTAAGAGGGCAAGGGTATTTGCGCAACTAAAGAAGCTAAAGGCAGACGTGGTCATGCTTCAGGAGACGCACCTGAAACTGGCGGATCAGGTCAGATTAAGAAAAGGATGGGTGGGACAGGTATTCCACTCGGGCTTGGATGCGAAAAATAGAGGGGTGGCAATACTGGTGGGGAAACGGGTATTGTTTGAGGCGAAGACCACAGTGGTGGACAGTGGGGGTAGATACGTGATGGTGAGTGGCAGATTGCAAGGTGAGGCGGTGGTGCTGGTTAACGTATATGCCCCGAACTGGGATGATGCGAACTTTATGAAGCGCATGTTGGGGCGCATCCCGGACCTGGAGATGGGAAAGTTGGTAATGGGGGGGGCTTCAACACGGTGCTGGACCCAGGGCTGGACCGGTCCAGATCTAGGACCGGGAGGAGGCCGGCAGCGGCCAAGGTGCTTAAGGGCTTTATGGAGCAGATGGGAGGAGTGGATCCCTGGAGATTTACTAGACCAAGGAATAAAGAGTTTTCCTTCTTCTCCCATGTCCGCAAAGTGTACTCCCGAATAGACTTCTTTGTCCTGGGAAGGGCGTTGATCCCGAAGGTGGCAGGAACGGAGTATTCGGCTATAGCCATTTCAGATCATGCCCCACATTGGGTAGATCTGGAAGTAGGAGAGGAAAAGGAGCAGCGCCCACTCTGGAGATTAGATATGGGACTGTTGGCGGACGAGGGTATATGTGTAAGGGTGAGAGGATGTATTGAAAGGTACCTAGAGATCAATGATGACGGAGAGTTCCAGGTGGGAGTGGTCTGGGAGGCGCTGAAGGCGGTGGTTAGAGGGGAGCTGATCTCCATAAGGGCCCATAAAGGGAAACAAGAGGGTAAAGAAAGGGAGAGATTGTTGGGGGAGATTTTGAGGGTGGATAGGCAATATGCGGAGGCTCCAGATGAAGGGCTATACAGGGAAAGACGGAGATTGCACATGGACTTTGACTTGTTGACCACGGGCAAGGCGGAGGCACAATGGAGGAAGGCACAGGGAGTGCAGTATGAATATGGAAAGAAGGCAAGCCGGCTGCTGGCCCAACAACTTAGGAAGAGGGGGGCGGCGAGAGAGATCGGAGGGGTTAGAGACGAGGAGGGAAAGATGGAACGGGGAGCGGAGAGGGTGAACGGGGTGTTTAAGGTATTTTACGAGAGGCTATATAAGGCTCAACCCCCGGAAGGGAAAGAGGGAATGATGCGTTTCCTAGACCAGCTGGAGTTCCCGAAGGTTGAGGAACAGGAGATGACAGGACTGGGAGCGCAGATTGAGGTGGAGGAGGTGGTAAAAGGAATTGGGTACATGCAGGCAGGGAAGACCCCGGGACTGGATGGGTTCCCGGTGGAGTTCTATAGGAAATACGTGGACCTGCTGGCCCCACTTCTGACGAGAACCTTTAATGAGGCTAGGGAAAGGGGGACACTACCCCCGACGATGTCGGAGGCGACGATATCGCTGATCCTGAAAAGAGACAAAGACCCGCTGCAGTGCGGGTCATACAGGCCTATTTCCCTCTTGAACGTAGATGCCAAGCTTTTGGCCAAGGTGATGGCGACGAGGATAGAGGACTGTGTCCCTGGGGTGGTGCATGATGATCAAACGGGGTTTGTTAAAGGGAGGCAATTGAATGCTAACATACGGAGGCTGTTGGGGGTGATGATGATGCCCCCACCGGAGGGGGAGGCGGAGATAGTGGTGGCGATGGATGCAGAGAAAGCATTTAATAGAGTGGAGTGGGACTACCTGTGGGAAGTACTGAGGAGATTTGGATTTGGAGAGGGGTTCATTAGATGGGTTCAGCTCCTGTGCAGGGCCCCGGTGGCACGTGTGATTACAAATAGGCAACGATCTGACCACTTCTGACTATTTAGGGGTACAAGACAGGGATGTCCCCTGTCCCCGTTACTGTTTGCGTTGGCAATTGAGCCATTGGCCATAGCGCTGAGGGGCTCTAGGAAGTGGAGGGGGGTACTAAGAGGAGGAGAAGAGCATCGGGTGTCATTATACGCGGATGATTTGTTGTTGTATGTCGCGGACCCAGTGGAGGGGATGCCTGAGATAATGCAGGCACTCAGGGAGTTTGGAGAATTTTCAGGATATAAATTGAATATGGGGAAGAGTGAACTGTTTGTGATGCACCCCGGGGAACAGGGCAGGGGAATAGACGATTTACCATTGAGGAGGGTAAGAAGAGATTTCCGGTATTTAGGGATCCAGGTGGCCAGGAACTGGGGAACCTTGCATAAGCTTAACTTGGCAAGACTGGTAGAGCAGATGGAAGAGGACTTTAGGAGGTGGGACATGCCGCCCCTGTCACTGGCGGGCAGGGTGCAGGCGGTTAAAATGGTGGACTTTCCGAGGTTTCTTTTTGTGTTCCAGTGCCTCCCTGTACTGATTACAAAGGCTTTTTTAAGAAGGTGGACAAGAGTATTATGAGCTTTGTGTGGGCTGGAAAGACCCCAAGGGTAAAGAGGGGGTTCCTGCAGCGCAGTAGGAACAGAGGGGGACTGGCACTGCCGAGCCTAAGTGATTATTATTGGGCCGCCAACGTGTCAATGATATGTAAGTGGATGAGGGAAGGGGCAGGAGCGGCGTAGAAAAGACTGGAGATGGCGTCCTGTAGGGGAACTAGCTTAAAAGCACTGGCGACGGCGCTGTTACCGTTCTCCCCGAAAAAATACACCACAAACCCAGTGGTGGTGACAACTCTGAAAATTTGGGGGCAGTGGAGACGACATAAGGGAGTGACGGGTGCCTCAGTGTGGTCTCCGATAAGGAACAACCATAGGTTCGCCCCGGGAAGGATAGATGGGGGATTTAAATCTTGGCAGCGAGCAGGAATTGCGAAATTGCAGGACTTGTTCTTAGACGGGACGTTCGCGAGTCTGGGAGCACTGACAGAAAAATATGGGTTGCCACCTGGGAATGCATTTCGCTATATGCAAGTGAGGGCATTTGTGAGGCAACAGGTGAGGGAGTTTCCGCAGCTCCCGGCGCAAGAGATCCAGGACAGAGTGATTTCGGGGGCATGGGTGGGTGATGGCAGGGTGTCAGATATATATAGGGAAATGAGAGACGAGGGAGAGACGATGGTAGAGGAGCTGAAGGGAAAATGGGAGGAGGATCTGGGGGAAGAGATTGAGGAGGGGCTGTGGGCAGATGCCCTAAGTAGGGTAAACTCTTCGTCCTCGTGTGCCAGGCTCAGCCTGATACAATTCAAGGTTCTACACAGGGTGCATATGACGGGAGCAAGGCTGAGTAGGTTTTTTGGAGCGGAAGATAGGTGCGGGAGATGCGCGGGAAGCCCGGCGAACCACACCCACATGTTTTGGTCATGTCTGGTATTGCATGGGTTCTGGGTGGGTGTGGCAAAAGTGATCTCGAAGGTGGTGGGGGTCCGGGTCAAACCAAGCTGGGGGTTGGCTATAGTTGGAGTTGCAGATGAGCCGGGAGTGCAGGAGGCTAGAGAGGTCGACGTGTTGGCCTTTGCGTCCCTAGTAGCCCGGCGAAGGATTCTACTTATGTGGAAAGAAGCTAAGCCCCCGGGTGTGGAGGCCTGGATCAACGACATGGCAGGGTTTATAAAACTGGAGCGGATAAAATATGCATTAAGAGGTTCGGCTCAGGGGTTCACCGGGCGGTGGCAACCGTTCCTCGACTATCTCGCAGAGCGATAAGGGAAAATAGGAAAGGCAGCAGCAGCAGCCCAGGGGGGGGGGGGGGGGGGGGGGGTGGCGGGGGGGGAGGGCTCATTCGGGTCTTCAGGGGTTTTATGTGTGTGTTTATATATTAGTTATTTATATTTGATTTCACAAAGTTACTATTTTAGTTATTATTTCTGTTGTTTCTTATTTTGTTGATGGCAGTTGCCGTTAGTTAGCATATTATTTATTTAAAAAACGATCAATGTATATATTATTACAAAGTTGTAAAATGGGACATTTTTGTTTGATCGAAAAACTTTAATAAAATATATATTTTTAAAAAAAGACCCTGATGGGAGTTTTGTAAGGCCCCCTAGCAATAGTCAGGATGTGGAGTAGAAAATAAATCAGGATATTGAAAAGGCATCTAAAAAAGGCAATATTACAATAATCATGGGGGACTTCAATATGCAGGTGGATTGGGAAAATTCAGATTGATAATGGATCACAAGAAAAGGAATTTGTGGAATGTCTCAGATTTTTGGTGGAGCAGCTTGTGACAGAGCCTACTAGGGAACAGCCAATTCTGGATTTGGTGATGTGTAATGAGGCAGATTTGATTAGGGGACTTAAGGTGAGGGAACCCTTCGGGAGCAGTGACCACAATATGATAGAATTTACCCTGCAGTTTGAGAGGGAGAAGCTGCAATCAGATGTAACGATATTACAATTAAATAAGGGTAACTACAAACACATGAGGGAGGAGCTGGCCAGAGTTGATTGGAAAAGGAGCCTAGCAGGGAAGACAGTGGACCAGCAATGGCAGGAGTTTTGGGGGGTTATTCTGGAGGCACAACAGAAATTCATCCCAAGGAGGAGGAAACATGCTAAAGGGAGGACAAGGCATCCATGGTTGATGAGGGAAGTCAAGGACAGCATAAAAGCTAAAGAAAAATCATACAAAGTGGTGAGGATTAGTGGGAAGCCAGAGGTTTGGGAAGCCTTTCAAAGCGAGAAGAGGACAACTAAAAAAGCAATATGGGGGAGAAGATGAAGTATGAGTGCAAGCTAGCTAGTAATATAAAGGAAGATAGGAAGAGTTTTTTTCAATATATAAAAGGTAAGAGAGAGGCAAAAATAGACATTAGACCACTGGAAAATGTGGCTGGAAAAGTAATAATAGGAAACAAAGAAATGGCAGATGAACTGAATAGTTACTTTGCATCAGTCTTCACTGTGGAAGACACCAGTGGGATGACAGAACTTCAGGAGAACCAGGGGGCAGGATAACCAGGGGTGAGTGCAGTGACCATTACTAAGGAGAGGGTTCTGGGGAAACTGAAAGGTCTGAAGGTGGATAAATAACCTGGACCGGATGGACTACACCCCAGCGTTCTAAAAGTGATATCTTAGGAGATTGTGGAGACATTGGTGGTGATCTTTCAGGAATCACTAGAGGCAGGAAGGGTCCCAGAGGACTGGAGAGTGCCTAATGTAACACCGCTGTTTAAGAAGGGAGGGAGGCAGAAGATGGGAAATTATAGGCCAGTTAACCTAACTTCGGTCATTGGTAAGATTTTAGAGTCCATTATTAAAGATGAGATTGTGGAGTACTTGGAAGTGCATGATAAAATAGGACTGAGTCAGCACAACTTCGTCAAGGGGAGGTCATGTTTGACAAATCTGTTAGAGTTGTTATGGGCCAGGGTTTAGAGAACCCCAAAGTGTATCATGGAGTTCACCTGACCCACAACTTTTAATAGATTGTGGTTATGGGGAGCACACGGGCTTACCTTGTAGGTGTAGTGAACAGAGAGTTAAAGTACTTTTAAATTAAAACAATGTTTATTTATGAAACCAGTTAACACTTTATAAACCCACAGTAAACATCTTAACAACTATCAACACCAATAAATTCCCCAAATAATACAGTACTCTATAAATAACTCTTCATCTTTCCTTACAACAGCCATAAGACAAAAAGAACCCTTTCTATAGAAAGACATCAGGCTTAACTTCACTACTGAGAACAGTTACCACATTGAAATCACCAAATGGACATTCATAAGCTTGCAGAGATTCTTACACATCTTGCTGTGACTGCAGCATTTCCAAAACTAAAATGAAACTAAACACACCCTGTAAGCCCAAAGCGAAGGGAAAAGCTGACAGACAGCCCAGCTCCACCCACATTCTAACATCACTGCAGTCATAAACACCCATTTCTTAAAGGTACACCCACTACAGCTATTCTATAAAAAACACCCATTTCTTAAAGGTATTCTCACATGACAGAGTTCTTTGAGGAAGTAACAAGGAAGTTAGACAAAGGAGAACCAGTAGATGTGATTTATTTAGATTTCCAGAAGACCTTTGACAAGGTGCTGCATAGGAGACTGTTAAATAGGTTAAAAGCCCATGGTGTTAAGGGTAAGATCCCGGCATGGATAGAGGATTGGCTGACTGGCTGAAGGCAGAGAATGGGGATAAAGGGGTCTTTTTCAGGATGGCAGCTGGTGATAGTGGTGTGCTTCAGGGGTTGGTGCTGGGACCACAGTTTTTCACAATTTACATTCATGATCTGGAAGAAGGAACTGAAGGCACTGTTGCTAAGTTTGCAGATGATACAAAGATCTGCAGAGGGGCAGGTAATGTTGAGGAAGCAGGTGGGCTGGAGAAGGACGTGGACAGACTAGGAGAGTGGGCAAGGAAGTGGCAGATGGAATACAATGTGGAAAAGTGTGAGGTTATGCACTTTGGAAGGCGAAATGGAGGCATAGACTATTTTCTAAATGGGAAGATGTTTGGAAATCAGAAGCACAAAGGGGCTTGGGAGTCCTTGTTCACAATTCTCTGAAGGTTAAAGTGCAGGTTCAGTCAGCAGTTAGGAAGGCAAATGCAATGTTAACATTCATGTCGAGAGGGCTAGATTGCAAGAGTAGGGATGTACGTCTGAGGATATATAAGGCTCTGGTCAGACCCTATTTGGAGAATTGTGAGCAGTTTTGGGCCCCGTATCGAAGGAAGGATGCGCTGGCCTTGGAAAGGGACCTGAGGAGGTTCATAAGAATGATCCCTGGAACAAAGAGCTTGTTGTATGAGGAACGGTTGAGGACTCTGGGTCTGAGGGGAGATCTTATTGAAACCTACAGGATACTGCGAGGCCTAGATAGAGTGGATGTGGAGAGGATGTTTCCACTTGTAAGAAGAACTGGAAGCAGAGGACACAATCTCAGACTAAAGGGACGATCCTTTAAAACAGAGATGAGGAGGAATTTCTTCAGCAAATCTGTGGAACTCTTTGCTGCAGAAGGCTGTGGACGCCCAATCACTGAGTGTCTTTAAGACATAGATAAATAGGTTCTTGATTAATCAGGGGATCAGAGGTTATGGGGAGAAGGCAGGAGAATTGGGATGAGAAAAATATCAGCCATGATTGAATGGCGGAGCAGACTCGATGGGCCGAGTGGACTAATTCTGCTCCTATGTCTTATGGTCTTATGGTGTAACCTCAATGCTGCCACCAGCAAGGGACTGGAGCATCAGAATGGGATCGGCTTTTTTTTTGGACGATGCTGGATTCTCCACCCCTGTATTTTACATTCTCCGGCCAGGGACAACCTCTCATTGTTTACCCTGCCAAGTCCTTTCAGAATGTTGAGTGCTTCAATGAGATAATCTCTCATTTTTTCAAACTCCAGAGTACCGGTCCGATTGATTCAGCCTGCCACTTTCAGACAACCCTCTCCTCCCAGGAACAAATATGCTGAACCTTTGCTGGATCTGTGATTATGCAGCAAAGATCCTACATAACTGCGAGTAAGAATTATTCAAATCCTTTTTAAAACATTTTATTATCCTCCCTTTCATAATTTATTCATCAGGTTCACCAGAACCCATTCTAAGGTAGCTAAGACTTGAGGGGAAAGAGAAATATATAAATTATTAACTCTTCATCATAAGAGCATAAATCAGCAATGATAATTATTCCATCTCCATTGGATTTGTTGCTGTAAGCTATTGTAAAGCACTCAGCAGAAAAAATGATTTGTTTTTATACTGGTTCTTTTCTTCAGTTGAAGATTTGCTTCTCTATATTTCTCGTTGAAAGCTGGAAAAAAGAAATGTCAGGATTGAGGAGAGGAATGAGATGGACAGAGGATACAATGATCCGCCTCTCATCGTCACAGCTGTGATAAGTTTAGATTTCACTTTTTAATCTAGTAGGATTGACTTTTCCAGTTCAGTTCAAAGTTCAAACATTTCAGCAGCAAAGGGCATTCAGCCTCTGATCTTCGGGTAAGCGTTCTCCAAGGTGGCCTTCAGGACGTCCGACAGCGCAGAGTCGTCGAGCAGAAACTTATAGCCAAGTTCCGCACACATGAGTACGGCCTCAACCGGGACCTTGGATTCATGTTGCATTACCTTCACCCCCTACCATCTGGCCTGGGCTTGCAAAATCTTCCCAACTGTCCTGGCTTGAAACAATTCACACCTCTTTAACCTGTGATTATCACTCTCTCCAGTTGCTCTGTCTGGACCTTGTTATGGGCGAGGCGTTTTCAGAACCACAAAATGTATCATAGAGTTCAACCAACCTCTCCCATTAATGTATTTGTTGCTTTTCCTAGCACATGGCTTGTTCCCTAGCTGTGGGATTACAATTATGGACACGTGGGTTTTTAAACACAAAACAATGTATATGCCATGAACTCAACTTAACATCTTAAATAAACATTGGATCTCTTAACACCCCATACTTCAAAGATAACTCAGAAAATATTGCAACAGTAAATAATTCCTCAAAATGTTCCTTCAAACTTCCAAGAGACTTAACACCTTTAAACAGAATCACATCAGGTTAAAGGCTTTACTATTATGAGTTTAAATCACCCAAATGATCCAGAGATAGTCTTTCATGGCAGAGATCCAGCTCACTGCAAACACAGACACTGCCAAGCTCTTTTCAAACTGCAAAACTCTGGAAACACACAGACACACACAAGCTGCTTTTTTCAAACTGAAACTTCCAAAATGGCTAACCTGAGCTCAGCCCCACCCACTCTCTGACATCACTGTTTTCTTAAAGGTACATTGCTTAAACATCCATGTCTTAAAGGTACTCTCACATGACAACCTGTAAAGACTTAATTACCTGCAAAGACTCGCATTCAAAGTATTGTCTTGCATCATTGACTTTGTCTATATATATGTTTCTGGAACCCACATTTCAGGAACCCACCTTTCATTCACCTGAGGAAGGAGCTGTGCTCCGAAAGCTAGTGACTCGACACAAACCTGTTGGACTTTAACCGGGTGTTGTAAGACTTCTTACTGTGCTCACCCTAGTCCAACGCCGGCATCCCCACATCAGTTCAAATTGAGCATTGCCTCTTTGTTAAAATAGAAAACTTGGATGCCTCAGGAGATTCTGTGTAATATTTCCATTTGATCCATTCTATCACACTAACAGCAACCGATTGCATTCAAACTTTCTAACTGGTTGCAGATGGATTTATGTGCTGATGAGAGAACCCTCACTTTACATGGTCTATTTTAGTTTTCGTGATGATGTGGGAAGACTTTTGCCACCTACAACTGTGCAGCCATCGTTGAACTCCCCTCTTTGTTTATTTATTGGCCAATGGAAATATAAATAGAGACATTTCTCATTTATGAATGTTCAAGAGAGAAGGTCAATGTTTGGATAAAAGAATCTCATCATATTTAATTTTATGATGCAGATTTGTAGAAAGGATTAAGTAGATGAACAACAGCCTGTGTTTATATGATGCCTGTATTGTTGTAAAATGCCAGCCGGCGCTTCACAGGAGCATTATCAAAATATATTTGACACCCATTAGGACAGGAGGTATTAGGACAGTTGACCAAAAGCTTGATTGTAGCTGTAGCTTTAAGAGGTGTCTTAGAAGAGGAGAGAGGGCACCCATCAACACTGGAACAGTGGAAATCATTGATGCACAAGTGGAGGAGCACAGTGATCCCAGAGATTACTGCAATGGGGAGGGGCTTGACCATTTAGGAATTTGAAAACTACGATGAGAATTTTAAAAGCCCAGAATAAATTAATTGAATTGATCAGTATTACTTGAGTACCTTTAAAAGGGTACCTTAGCATGCAAATGTTGTCAATAGCTCGACAAAGGATCACAGTTTTAACACAGCACTGATAAAAGGTGCGCATATAGCAACAACGTTTGAAAGATAAAGTGGCAGCAAATTATATAACTTGAGTAATGGTGAGTTTATATACCAAATCTCTGCATTTTAAGATGACAGTACATGTAGCAACATATGTTTCTGTCTAGCAGGATGCCACAAAAGATGCTTTTCACTATAACTGATAGTTGTCAGCAACAGGCATCAGATCATTTGAAAGGAAAACCGGAGGCACTTAGAATCAATCTACATCACTGCTTCTGATCCATGACTGTTCTGTTGAGTCACACACATCGCCACAAATAGTTATTCAGTGACTGTATCCAAAAAGGGTTATTATCAGATAGGATTGTAAATTATAAGATGTAATGTTCCTCAAGGTGATGATCTAGGGCATAACCGGCTGCTATCTTACATGATTTACTTTCTTCAAGAAGTTGTGTGCACTTTTGAGATACGAGGTATGTTCCTTGAAGTAAATGTATTAAATAGCTTTTCAAGAATGTTTCCAGTGCATTTGCAGACTTACCAGTGTTGGGTAGCAGCTCTGAAGTGATGACAATGTTTGGATAACATAAAAGAGTACACTGACATTTATATTAGGGATCATGGTAGGCTCCAAAATCCAGCTACTGTGAAACATAATGGGTGGAATTCTCCGTCAGTCGACGCGGAAACGGGAAACATGGGGCGGGGTTCTCCGGTAGCCGATGCCGAAATCACGTTCGGCGATCGGACAGAGAATCAATGTTCACACCGAAATCGGGGGCAGCGCTGCTTTCGCGATGATCCCCCCCCCCCCCCAAAGCGACGTACTCTAGGAGTACGCCGCAAGCCTAATCAACGGCCTCAGGACGGTGCCTGAGGCCCTCCACCCGATACTCCTCCCCCGACCGGCCAAGTTTCCACCGGTATGGGTCTCTCATGGTATAACTTGTCAGGAACCCGGTGTGGTGGCCTCCGACTCTGTCCAGCATCGCTACTGTCGGGGAGCGCAGGGGCGACTTTAGCAGGGGCTGGAGCCACTGTTGGGGGGTGGTCCAGGGGACATAAGCCAGCCAAAGTGGGTTACTATTTGGCAGGCTGGATCCACACGCAGCTGATGCCATGTTGCACGGTGCGCCGCTGCAGGCCGCCGCCGTGCACATGCGCGGCCATGGACCCGGCAATTCTCCGGCCCTATCGGCAGCTAAGCCGGGTGCTCTATGCTGCCTGCCTGCTAACCCCCAACCAAACAGAGGATTGGTGGCCGTTTTGCGCCGGATTTTCCTCCCCTGTTCCCCCGTCGGCGTCAGGACATAGCCTGAAAATCAGAGAATCCAGCCCATGATTGGCGGAAAATCGGTTCCGGCGCTGAAATAATGGCGGGCGCCAGTTTCATGCAAAATCACAACTCCCGTCGTTTCGACAGAGGCGTCAATACGTTCCAGAACGCAAGTACAGTAATTGCCATTGGCATATCATTAGCGGGCCTCACCCGGTGTTCTCCGGGGCCTCCATGATTCTCCACCTCCAATGGGCCGAATTGCCGATGGCATGGTTTTAAAAACCATGAAACCGGAATCATGGCTGATGAGGGAGAGAGAGGAAGTAGGACACAAAGAGGTGTGACCGTGGGCTGCCAGGCCAGACACTGGCTGGGCAGGCTGGCGTGGGGGTTGCTTTGCCAGGGCCGGTGTGAGGGAGGTGATGGGCGAACGGACCGTGTGGCCAGGGCGACCCTCATGGGACTGGGGTATCCAGGCGCGAACAGCCATTGCCGCAGCCTGCAAGGCAGCCACCTTGTTGCTCACCGAGGAGGAGAAGGTGCCGCATGTGGCCTCGTGTGTACCTGCACCACCTGTTATTCGGGGACCTGCCAGACCTGGTATGCTGTCGAAGACACCGGCTGAGCAGAGGGACACTGCGACATATCTGCCAGATCATGGTGCACCTGGGGGAATGGGGTAGGACACCCTCTCCTGGTGGCCGTCAAGGTGACGGTCGCCCTGAACCTCTGAGCTACGGGGTCCTTCCAGGTGACGAGTGGGGACCTGTTTTGAAGGTTTGAAGCCTTTTGGAAGTTTCAAGGAACATTTTAACGAATTATTTACTGTTGCAATATTTTCTGAGTTATCTTTGAAGTAAGGGGTGTTAAGAGATCCAATGTTTACTTAAGATGTTAAGTTGAGTTCATGGAATAAACAGTGTTTTGTGTTTAAAAACCCACGTGTCCATAATTGTAATCCCAAACCCAGGGAACAAGCCGTGTGCTAGGAAAAGCAACAAATACATTAAAGGGTGAGGTTAGTTGAACTCCATGATACATTTTGGGGTTCTGAAAATGCCTCGCCCACAACACTGGGATGGTGTGTGTGGGGAGTGAAGTGTGTATTGGTGGCTGCAGCTTGTCAGCCTCCTGAGTGTCAATCGCGAATCCAGCACCATTTCTCATTGGTATTGATTGTGTTCCACATGGCGCCTGTGCTAGCCCCTAAACAGTCATTGAATCAGTCCCGGTGCAGCACCAGTTTTGCTGTTGTGGAAGCCCACATATCCTACCCCAATATCTTATTGTGGTAGTGGATATATCATTAGAACCTCAGGAAAAGAAATGTTATGCTTCCAACATTCACATCCCATTTCCATTTCTAAATTTAGCACTGTTCTCATGAGATTATGGAGGTGTTTGCAGTAAAAAAAGATCAAATCCAGAAAGGTAAATTATGACTTGCCCATGTCCCAGTGTGCTTTCAGTCTCCTCCCTTGTCTTTATGTCATAATAATAATCATCTTTATTGTCACAGGTCGGCTTACATTAACACTGCAATGAAGTTACTGTGAAAAGCCCCTAATCACCACATTCCGGTGCCTGTTCGGGTACATAGAGGGAGAATTCATAATTCTCAGCTGGTACGGGAATTGAACCCGCGCTGCTGGCCTTGTTCTGCATTACAAACCAGAAAAAGCTATGTGCTAGAGTTCTTTTGTAGCTGCATTAGTATTTTTTATATTGTCAGTCTAGATATTGCCAGATTTTTAGGTGAAATGTGTGGAGGAGGGGGGAACAGGTATTGCGCTTTTATCTATCGACAATCTGTCACTGGAACATCTTTCACTTGCAACCCTGAGGGCTGTTTATCGATGGCTCGCTTAAACGTGAGCAAAGTTACTGACCAGCATCTGTTCCTCTTGCACGGAAAATGATATGTTCTGAAAGGAACAGTCTCTACTTCACTGCAGTCCCCTTGCTGTTGTGGGAAGGGCTAGGCCTCATATAGTAGACAGAACCTGTGGAGGAGTTACCATTAATAGGGTAGCTTTTCAGCTTCTGGAGGTTTTGAAGCTTTTGTCAGGGAGATAGACCCCGACGGATATATTACTCTAGGTGTAGCTGCAAAGAGATCATTCTTTGTCCTTTCAGCTGAATGGTGTGTATTGATTATATTCTCATTCAAATTACTTTTTGTTATTTTGAGGTACAAAGCAGGAACATAGAAATCACAGTATGTTTTTGCCCATTTCTTTAATCACTGTGCGTTTGAGCAGAAGCGTTAGCATTTCAGAGCATCTTTGGCACATGCGCTGTAGTGTTGCATTTTATCAAGAAAGAAATGGGTTCTCTCATCTGTCTGAGACTCCCATTCCAACTTCAAAAAGGAAGATGGTAAAGTTTGCACTGTGCAGGAGAATTCGCACTATGCCTTTAACAGCAACAAGAACAATAATATTGGGGTTAGATTTTGGAAATCTGTAAGGACACATAAAATGGGGCGGTACAGTGGTTAGCACTGTTGCCTCACAGCACCAGGGACCTGGGTTTAATTTCAGCCTTGGTTGACTGTCTAAATAGAGTTTGCATGTTTTCCCCATGTCTGCGTGGGTTTCATCCGAGTGCTCCGGTTTCCTCCCACATTCCACAAATGTGCAGGTTAGGTGAATTGACCATGCAAAAATCGTTCCTCAGTGTCCAAAGATGTGCAGGTTAGGTGGGGTTATGGGATAGGGCAGGGGAGCAGGCCAGGTAGGGGCCTCTTTCAGAGGGTCGGTACAGACTCAATGGGCTGAATGGCCTCTTATGCACTGTAGGGATTCTATGGCTCTAATTTCAAAAGCTTAAACAGGTTTAATTAAAGCAAGATGGTCTTTGAATTTAGGTTTGGTGTTTTATTTGTCTTATCCACCACGAGGCATTCTTCAACAAGAATGAAATATTTCACAGAATCAAAGACTGATACAGTGCATTGTGAGGACATTTGGCCCATCGGGTCCACATTGGCTCTCCAAATGAGCATCGTGACTTTGTTCCATTCTCTTGCCTTTTCCCCTGCACATTGTTTCTATTCATGTAATCACCTAATGCCCTCTCGAATGTCTCGATTGAACCTGCCTCCTGCTACACTTCCAAGTAATACATTCCAATCCCGAACCACTTTCTGCGTGATTTTTGTCCCTCTCCACACTACCACAGTTCCAGTCTACATTTGGGTAATTCAAGTCCCCCATTATAACGACTCTGTAATGTTTGCATCTCTCTATAATTTCCCTGCAGGTTTCTCTTCGCACTAGCAGGCGGTCTATGGACTACAACAAGCAAATCAAATGCACCCATTTTGTTCTTTAACACTAGCCAAATTGATTCGGTCCTTGAATCCTCTGGGAAATCCTCTTTCACCAACGCTGCAATGCTCTTCTTAACCGATACTGCCATCTTCCTCCTTTACAATCTTTTCTGAACACCTTGTGCCCAGGAATATTTAACACCCAGTCCTGCCCTTCCTTGAGCCAGGTTTCAGTCAAGGCCACAACATCATGGGTGTGATTCTCTCAGCCCAGGCCGGACCGGAGAATCGCCGGGCCATGCGCAAATTGCGCGACGCCGACCCAACAGCAGTCCACCGATTCTCCGGAGAGCGGAGAATCGGCATCATTGGCGCCGGCGCATTTGGCACTGCACCGGCCGGAGGCCGCTCTACGCGAACCTCCCCAGCAATTGTCCGCCCGGGATGGGTCGAGCGGCCATAAACAAATCCGAGACCCGCCGGCGTCGTCCACGTGTGGTCTTACCCAACGCGATCTCGGTGTTCATCCATCTGGGGGCGGCCTGGCCGGGGGGGTGGGGGGTGGGGGGGGAGTCCGGCCCCGGGGGGGGGGGGGGGGGTCCCACTGCGCATGCGTGCATTGGCACTGGTCCCACTGCGCAAGCGCAGATCCACGGCGCCTATCTGATGCCGGGATCGGCAGCTGGAGTGGCGTGGGTCGCTCCAGTGTCGTGCTGGCCCCAGTAGGGGTCAGAATCGCTGCTCCTGAGGGCATGTTGACGCCGTCGAGAAACGCGGCAACACTTAGCCTCAGGATCAGAGAATCCCGTCCCTTTTTCTACAATGCTGTCTGCACCTGTAACTTCACAATCTTATGTACTGTGCTCCATACAGTCGCATACATGCATTTATATAGCGCCTTTCATGACTCCAGGAACTCCCAAAGTGGTTTACAGCCAATTCATTATTTTTAACATGTAGTCACTGTTGTAATGTGACAGCCAATTTGCACAAGACAAGCTCCCCAAAACAACAATGTGATCATGGCCTGATAAGAGGTTTTTGTGATGTTTGGTTGAAGGATAAATATTATCCAGCACACCAAGGAGAGCTCGCTGATGTACTGCCATGGGATATTATACATCCAGCTGAGGGACCAGATGAGACTCAAGTTTGACATTTCATCTGAGAGAACATAGAACATCCAGTGCAGAAGGAGGCCATTCGACCCATCGAGTCTGCACCGACCCACTTAAGCCCTCACTTCCACCCTATCCTCGTAACCCAATAACCCCTCCTAACCTTTTTTGGAAACTAAGGACGATTTAGCATGGCCAATCCACCTAACCTGCATGTCTTTGGACTGTGGGAGGAAACCGGAGCACCCGGACGAAACCCACACAGACACGGGGAGAACGTGCAGACTCCGCACAGGCAGTGACCCAGGGCCAGGATTCGAACCAGGGCCCTCAGCGCCGCAGTCCCAGTGCTAACCACTGCGCCACATGCCACCCAGATTCTCCGTTTCTGAGACTGAGTGCTAACACTGTCGTGAAAAGTGTGGAGTTTTATGACGTCAAAAACGGCACGCCAGGTGAAAGTATTCAGCCACTGCGAAGGGGCTAGCACGGGCGTCACGGGAAACGCCACACTTTTCGCGCGGATTCGCCAGTTCCGTGATTGACGCACAGCTGCAGCCGCATCTAAGAAATTCTCCCCCCCACAAATACCGTCGCAGCCAACATGCCTGGAAGGAGAGCAGCGCCACGGTTCCAGGACGCAGGGCTGGAGATACTGCTGGATGCCGTGGAGGAGAAGCGGATGATCCTGTATCCCAGCCTGGGAGAAAGGTCCTTAGGCAGTGCCGTTCACCGTACCAGGGCGGAGGTGGCAGTCGCTGTCAGCGAAGTTGGCCGGACTGGTATCTAGTGCAGAGAAAAACTGCACGTCCTCCTCAGGGCGGCCAGGGTGAGAAGGCAGCGCTGTGCCTCTAGCACTAACCCTTTACCCCCGACACACATGTGGCCCGGACACCCCCGCCTGGGGGGATGGACGGACCCCCACCCTGCCGGCCTGAGGAGAGGGAGGTCGCCGAGGCGGAGGTCGCAGCATGCGATGTAGTGAGACCCCCTGCCTAGTTTTGGATCCTCATGACACAAGTGTGCCCCCCCCAACCCCCTCACCCCCAACCCCTCACATCCCCACACCCCCTCACCCTCACTCCTCGCTCCCCAACACCCTCTTCACCCCAACCCCCCTCACTCTCCAACCCCTCACCCCCCCCCCAAACCCCTCACTCCACCCCTCACCTCAGCCCTCACCACCCCACGCCTCAATCCCGTTCGGCTGTCTAACACTACATTGCGTCTTGTGTCTTACAGGACCTGCCGGAGATGGGGCCGACCCATCAGGGGGCCTCCACCCCCAGCCAGTGCCAAAGCTGGTGCCCCCCGGACCGCAGAGCACCAATGGGGACAGCAGCCAGAACACCAGCCCTCTGCCCGAGACATAGGAGACCCCAGAGTTCGGGTCAGAGGAGGACACTGACTTTCCGTCACTGCTGTCTCCAACACCCTCCACCATCTCAGAGCCGATCACCTCGGTTGGGCAAACTAGTGAAGAGGCTCCTGGGACACAATCTAGTGCGCACCACACAGTTGGTCTGGTACAGCAGATAGAGGTAGGAGCAGCCGAGGGGCCGGACTGTCGGAGGGCAGTCCAGCCCTGGGACCTAGCTGGGTCCCGGGCTCCTGGAACATCCAGTCCCACCCACAGTGCAGGTGCAGTCAGAGACCCAGGGACTACAGGAGGGGATGACGGCCGGCTCCCAGCACCTGCAGGGACAGGTGGAGGCGTCCATCTGCATGCAAGAACTGGGTGGTGCTGGTCATGCGTGCCACCCAGGCTGAAACCGCACGGGTGGCGTCCACGGTGGAGGCGATGGGGGTGACGGTGTTGGATATGGGTCAGCGTGTGCAAGGCCTGGGGCATTCTGTGCAGACGGGGGCCGAGGCCCAGGACAGGGCTACCCTCTTAAAGGCAACCATGTGCCAGAGCCAGCTGGAGATTGCAGCGGCGCTCCTCAGCGCGGCCCAGTCACAGCAGGCCATTGCTGAGAGCTTTGGCAGTACTGCCCAGGTGCAGGCCGGCAGGGCGCAGACACAGAGAGAGGTGACACAGTCCCAGAGGGATGTGGCCCAGTCCCAGAGGGACGTGGCCCACTCACTGCCTGATGTGGCCCACACCCTGAGGGAGTCCACACTCTGAGGGATGCGGCCCACTCACTGGCTGATGTGGCACAGACCCTCAGGGTGGTGGCACAGTCGCATAGTGATGTGGTGCAGTCCCAGACAGAGATGGGCCACTCCCTGTGCCCCATGGCCGTGAACGTTCAGACCCGTGTCGATACCAGATTGGGCTTCCAGGACTGGCAGTGCCAGGTGTTGGGGGGTCCTTAGGGGATGGCTCCGCTCACATCCCTGTCCCATGGAGTAACCCGGAGGCCACCCATTGCCTTGAGGGAGGAAGAGGTGCTGGGGCCTGTGCCAGTGGTTCCCGCAGGGGAGGTGCCGGAACACCGCAGCACCTTAAACTCCCCCCCTCCTGTCCCTGGTGCATCTAGTGGGCAGCGGTGAAGAACTGGTCGGCACCACGCCACCCGGACGCCCAAGCAGCACCTGGGCCCATTCAGGCTGGGTCACCCCAGGAGACGTGGGCCAACGGGGACGCTAGTTGCAGGGCAGGAGTCACAGCAGTCCGCCTCCACTCCTGCTGTACTGTCTGTGGAACTACCTAGGCATAGTTTTAGGGCTCGTAAGGCCAGAGAGTTAGACCGCAGTTAAGTTGGCACGGGTGCATGGCACAGTCTAGTTATAGGGGCTAGGGCACAGGCTCTCTATACTTGTTCACACTAAACACATGTTCATACCGTTCAAACCTGACTTGGTGCTCTGTCTGATGGGTGTGGGGGTGGGGCGGTCAGTGCTGGCCAGTGGGAGTGGAGGGTGTGGGACGAGTGAGGCTCAGTGGGTGGACTATGTAGCCCACCAACCCACCCCCCACCCCGACCGTTCCCAGCACCCCATCCCCAGTGATTCGGCAGGGCCGTGAGATGGACTGGCCAGCCCGCATGTAGTGATCACCCAAATGGAGGGTGCTACTGTGGGCATGAGTCAGACATTGTCAAACGATGTAGAGCACAGAGCTCATTGCAGAGTGGGTTGTCATCATCCTCCATCCCATGGATCAGACCCTCTGTAACTGTCAACCCAGTTCCCCCAGCTCGTTGTGCCGCTGGTATATATAACAAAGGGGTGTGCATGCGGGTGGTTTGATGGTGTGGGAGGTGAGGGTGTTCGGTGGTGTGGGAGGTGAGGGTGTTCGGTGGTGTGGGATGTGAGGGGGTGTGGTATGGTGTTGTCCGTGCCCCTGGCCATCTACCCCCCTCCCCCCGCTAGTCTGTGAAACGTGTCTTGACGAGGGCTTCCCGTGCGCACTGGCCCTGGCGATAGAGCTGTGCGGCCTCCCATGCCTGGCCAGGCTCCATGTCCTGCTCAATGTTCCCCTCCACCTCATCCTCCTTGGCTGAATGCATTATGCCAATAATCCACCATTGTATTTGTATCTGTGCTGTTGCCCTTGCATTTGTATCTGTGCTATGCTGTTGCTCTTGTGGGCTCCTCCTATGGGCCATTTTTTGGCATTATCCATAGGGAAACATGTTGGGGCCTGTATGGGCTCCGCCCATGGCTCCTCCCCTTGAAAGGAGGTATAAAGAGCAGTCGACCTGTCGGTGGTTCTCAGTAATGGATCAGTCACAGGCAGGCACTGTTCTAAGTTGATTAAAGCCACAGTTTACTTCTAATCCTGTCTCGAGTGAATTGATGGTCCCATCAATTTAATCAACTTAAACGCAACTATGGAATCGGTCCTCAAACCTGACTGACTGGAACTCGATCCGCAGGCCGCGGAGGCGAAATAAATTTTTTTGCACTGGCTTCGCTGCTTCAAGGACTATCTCACAGCCTCCTCCACGCCTTCCTTCTCCGACGAACAGAAGCTGAGCCTCCTCCACGCACGGGTGAGCCATCAAATCTCTGTTCAACTCGACGAGGCCTCCTCCTAAGCAGATGCCCGCGCGATGCTCGATCGCCTCTATGTACAGCCCGTGAACGAGGTCGACGAGTGACACATCCTCACCACTCGCCGCCAGCGTCCCGGGGAATCGGTTAGAAGACTACCTACGTTTAGGTCAAAGATAAAGGGGTTTTGTTACTTGTGTATTGTTAAAAATTTCTGTATTGTTATTGTTGCGTTTGCTTTGTAAGAGGGGAAAAATTGTTGTTTGGGAAAAAAATTTCAATAAAACATATTTAAAAAAAAAAAGACTACCTACGCGACCTCAAAGCCCTCGCATGCAGCTGCAACTACCAGGCCGTTACGGCCACTCATCATATGGAACTCGCCATCCGAGATGTCAACGTGGCGGGAGTCCGGTCCAACTATGTGAGACAGCGCCTACTCGAAAATGGGGCCCGGGACCTGGATCAGACGGTAAAGTTAGCCTCCTCTCTGGAAGTAGTGTTCCAGAGCCTTAACGCGTTCCCGGCTGACCACGCGACCCCCTCGTGGACCCCCGACCAAAGACTACCCCAGGCCTGTGCCGCGCGGCCACCCGCCCACCATGGGGGGCAACCCTGCTATTTCTGCGACCAGTCCTAACACCCCCGGCAGCACTGCCCGGCCCGTAACGCGAACTGCAGCAGCTGTGGGAGAAAAGGACATTTCGCCAAAGTTTGCCTGGCCAAGTCCAAGAACTCTAATTCACAGGCCAGATCCTCAGACTCACAGGCACACAGACCCAGCAGTGTGGCAGCGTGTCTGCGGACTCCGCCCCCTGTAGACGCGTCATCAGCCTCGTGCTATCCGTGGAGGCAGCCATCTTCCAGCCCTCACAGCACGTGCGACTCACAGGGACTGCCATCTTGGCCATCCTCCCCCACGCGGCTGGCCACGTGCGATCCATGGCTGCCGCCATCTTGGATGCCATCTTCCTCACCGCCCGCCACGGTCGACCAACGGGGGCCGCCATCTTGGCCGCCATCTGCTGCGCCGCTCGACGCGTACGATCAACAAGGGCAGCCATCGCGGAACTGCCCCAGCACCACCGACCACGCTGGCTACCCGCAACTCAGCGCGGCCACCCTGGACCAGTCGCGACCCAAGCACCTCCGGAGCTCCATGATGACCGTCCAGGTAAACGGGCACGAGACGCCTTGCCTTTTCGACTCCGGGAGCACAGAGAACTTCATTAACCCAGACATGGTAAAGACACTGCTCGCTCCCAATTTTCCCGGCGCACCAAACCATCTCCCTCGCCTCTGGGTCGCACTCGGTGCAAATCCGTGGGTGCACTACCGCAACCCTAGCAATACAAGGTGCTGAGTACGCCAATTTTAAATTATATGTGCTCCCAGACCTCTGCGCTCCTCTCCTATTGGGGCTAGATTTCCAATGCAACCTCAGGAGCTTAAGCCTGAAGTTCGGGCCCCCACTCACCGTATGCAGCCTTGTGACCTTAAAAGTCGACCCTCCCCCACTCTTCGCAAACTTCACCGCCAACTGCAAACCAGTCGCCACCAGAAGCAGGCGGTATAGCATACAGGACAGGACTTTTATCAGGTCCGAGGTCCAGCGACTCTTGCGGGAGGGAGTCATCGAGACCAGCAATAGCCCCTGGAGAGCTCAGGTGGTGGTCGTCAAGACCGGGGAAAAGAACCGGATGGTTGTAGATTACAGCCAAACTATAAACCGGTACATGCACCTCAATGCGTACCCCCTTCCCCGGATTGCAGACATGGTAAACCAGATCGCACACTACCGGGTGTTCTCCACGGTGGATCTGAAGTCTGCATACCACCAGCTCCCAATCCGCCCAGAGGACCGGCACTACACGGCTTTTGAGGCAGACGGCCGCCTTTTTACTTCCTCCGGGTCCCCTTGGCGTCACGAACGGGTTTTCGGTGTTCCAAAGAACAATGGACCGAATGGTGGACTGGTACGGGCTCCGGGCCACATTTCCGTACTTGGACAATGTCACCATCTGTGGCCATGATCAGCAGGATCACTACGTCAACCTCCACAGATTTCTCCAAACCGCCCAAACCCTAAACCTCACCACAACAAGGAGAAATGCGTTTTCCGCACAACCAGACTAGCCATCCTCGGCTACGTCATGGAGAACAGGGCTCCAGGACCCAGCCCTGACCTTATGCGCCCCTCCTGCAACTCCCCCGCCCCCACTGTCCCACGGCCGTGAAGAGGTGCCTCGGGTTCTTTTCATATTATGCCCAGTGGGTCCCCAACTATGCGGACAAAGACCGCCCACTCATCTTCCCACTGGCGACTGAGGCCCGCCAGGCCTTCAGCTGCATCAAGGCGGACATCGCCAAAGCCGCGATACGCGCGGTGGACGAGTCCGTCCCCTTCCAGGTGGAGAGCGACGCATCAGAGGTCGCTCTCGCCGCTACCCTCAATCAAGCAGGCAGACCGGTAGCGTTTTTTTCACGCACCCTCACCACCTCCGAAATTCGGCACTCCTCAGTCAAAAAAGAGGCTCAAGCCATCGTGGAAGCCGTACGGCACTGGAGGCACTGCCTCGCTGGTAGGAGGTTTACCCTCGTCACTGACCAACGATCGGTAGCCTTCATGTTTGATAATATGCAGCGGGGCAAAATCAAGATCGATAAGATCTTGAGGTGGAGGATCGAGCTCCCCACCGATAATTACGATATAGTATATCGTCCTGGGAAGCTCAACGAGCCCCCAGATGCCCTGTCCCGCGGCACATGCACCAGCGCGCAAGATGACCGACTACGAGCTATCCACGATGACCTCTGCCACCCGGGGATCACCCAGCTTAACCACTATATCAAGGCCCGCAACCTGCCCTACTCAACCGAGGAGGTCAGAGCTATGACCAGGGACTGCCAGATCTGTGCGGAGTGTAAACCACACTTCTATCGACCAGGTAAGGCCCACCTGGTGAAGGCATCCCGGCCCTTTGAGCGCCTCAGTATCGATTTCAAAGGGCCCCTCCCCTCCAATAACCCAATATATATTTCCTCAACATTATTGATGAGTTCTCCCGCTTCCCCTTTGCAATCCCTTGCCCCGACATGACCACATCCACCATCATCAAAGCCCTACATAGTGTCTTCACCCTGTTTGGTTTCCCCAGTTATGTCCACAGTGACCGGAGCTCGTCGTTCATGAGCGACGAACTGCGTCAGTACCTGCTCAGTCAGGGCATCACCTTGAGCAGAACTACTAGTTATAACACCAGGGGAAACGGGCAGGTGGAGAGGGAGAACTCGACGGTCTGGAAGACCGTCCTACTGACCCTGCGGTCCAGGAATCTCCCAGTTTCTCACTGGCAGGAGGTCCTCCCCGAGGCGCTCCACTCTATTAGGTCCCTACTTTGCACGGCCACAAACCAGACCCCTCATGACCGCCTATTTGTTTTCCCTAGGAGATCCACCTCAGGGGCCTCCATTCCGTCCTGGCTGAAGACACCGGGGCCAGTCCTACTCAGAAAACTTGTCAGGAGCCATAAGTCCGACCCTCTGGTAGAGAGGGTCCAGCTCCTGCACTCCAAACCCCAGTACGCATATATCGAACACCCCGATGGCCGACAGGGCGCTCCCTCCCGCCCGCCATCCCCTCTTCACCGATCCACAGGAATGAAGCTCCAGAAGAGACACTCCCAGAGTCCACGTCTGTACCCGCACCGGTGCCCTCACTACCGATGCCAGCACGGACGAGCTCGACACCCGGGCCAGCAACAACGTCAGAGCTTCGGCTATCACAGCGCACAATCCGTGCGCCGGACCGGCTGAACTTATGAACCTGTCACCCCCGCCGGACTTCATTTTTTAACAGGGGGTGAATGTATAATGCCAATAATCCACCATTGTATTTGTATCTGTGCTGTTGCCCTTGTATTTGTATCTATGCTATGCTGTTGCCCTTGTGGGCTCCTCCTATGGGCCATTGTATGGCATTATCCATAGGGAAACATGTTGGGGCCTGTATGGGCGCTGCCCATGGCTCCTCCCCTTGAAAGGAGGTATAAAGAGCAGTCGACCTATCGGTGGTTCTCAGTATTGGATCAGTCGCAGGCAGGCACTGTTCTAAGTTGATTAAAGCCACAGTTTACTTCTACTCCTGGTCTCAAGTGAATTGATGGTCGCATCACTGACAAGGCCTGCCCTTCCTCCTCAACCTCCTCCAGCACATCACCACTCTGCTGGGCTATATTGTGGAGGACGCAGCCGACCACCACAATGCAGGTGACCCTCCTGGCCTTGTACTGGAGGGCCCCTTCAGAGCGGTCCAGGCACCTGAAGCGCATCTTCAGGACCCCGAAGCACCTCTCGACCACACCCCTGGTCGCACAATGGGCATCACTGAAGCGGGTCTCCGGGTCGGTCTGTGGCCTCCGTACGGGCGCCATCAGCCATGGCTGCAACGGGTAACCCCTGTCGCGTAGCAACCAGGGGGTGTCCCTTGATCATGCCGGGGATCACCGAGTGCACCAAGATGAAAGAATCATTTACACTGCCGGGAATCGGGAACGATGTGCATGATCCACATCTGATGGTCACAGACCACCTGAATTATCATCGAATGGCACCCCTTCCTGTTGGTGAACAGCGGCTGTTATACGCCGGTGGCCGTACGGCGACATGTACCCCATCGATGATCCCCTGGATCCAGGGCATCCCGGCAATGGCAGCGAACCCCACTGCCCGGGCATCCTGGTGGGCACGGTCCACAGGGAACTGGGTGTACCGCTCCACCAGGGCATACAGGGCGTCGGTGGCAGCACTGATGCACCTGTGCCCCGGTGCCTGGGAGATGCCAGACAGGTTCCCCACTCGATGACTGGAACGACCCCATCGCATAAAGGTTGAGCGTGACCATCACCTCGACGGCCACCTGTAGTGGATGTCCTCCCCCATACCCATGCTGCCAGGCAGGTGTGCCATCATCTGGAAGATGTGTCGCACTGTCTCCCTGCTCAACCACAGTCTCCTATATGCCCGGTCCGGAAGGTCCTCAAAGGACATGCGGTCGCGGTACACGCGTGGCCTCATCCAGCACCTCCTTGGCATCTCCTCCTCCTCGGCCTGTTGGGCAGCCCTCCAGCCTGAGCAGCTGCAACCTGCCCCTCTGCAGCCCGTTCCTCTGCTGCAGTCACTGCCTCCTCTCTGAGCGGCCCTGCTCATGCTGCCACAGGACTGCATGCAGGGCAGTGGCCATCGCCCGGCGGCCAGCATTGCAGGTTGATGACCGAAAGCCATTATTTTCCGCAGGGGGTGAAAGGCCAACATGTTATCATAGCACATACACCAGTGCCCAACCGGATACCATGGGCTACACAGTGGCCCCGGTTCTCACCGCATGCCCCAAACATGCATGCCCCCCACCCTGCACTCCAGCCGCATCGGTGACCCCGGTCCTGGTGCCCGTCCCTGCTGCCAGGGGCACCATTGGCTGGCAAACCGTCACTGAGCGATGCCATCAGTGTGGCCCTGGGTGGTCCCCCGGTGGGTGGCTGCCGTTTGGGTTGGGTGGGGTGGGGGTGGGGGGTGGCGACATCCATACGGCCGATTTCACTGCGTGCACCCAGGGGCCAGGGTGGATGGCCAGCAATATGGCTGCCGTTATGGCGGTCGGTGCCTGGGCACTTCCCCTGTCCTGTGAGGGAGCTCTCTGGCCTCTAGGCCTGTCCCCCCTCCCTTGCCCTCCCCTCCCCCGGCTCTGGCAGGTCCCCCGCCCCTGCAGGAAGCACAGCCGATGTCCGAGCCGGAAGCCCACAGTCACCCCATGCTACTTCCAACCTCCTCACTCTGCCACCGCAGCCAGCATGCCAGTTTCACAAATTTGTATAGCACATTAGAAACGCGCCGTTGGGAATTCGGCCCATCCGAGGCGCTGAATCGTGGAGACCTCGGAGAATTGGTCGTCAGGACCGCTAATGATATGCCTACTTTACTTTCAGGGCCGTACGGCGGGCGCCGCGATTTCGTTGTTTTTGGGGGGGCTGGAGAATCCTGATTTGGCGTGAAACCGGCGTCTAGCTCGATTTCGGCATCGGAACCTATTCCCCGCCCGATCGCGTTTCGCGATTTCGGCATCAGCTAACGGAGAATTAAGCCCGTTGTGTGAACTCCTGTTGTTGCTGAAGTGAAACACCATTGTCAGGATTTTACAGCCTTTTCTACCGGCGGGATCTTCCGGTCCCACCAGTAGCGAACCCCCATAGCGTGTTCTCCGGCGGCGGAGGGTGCAAACCACTCAAAATGGCGCAGACATCAGCTGGAAGATAAGTGAACATCGGCGACTCATGGCGGGTCGCCCATGCTGCTGGTGGCTGGAAAATCTCAGTCCAATGATACCTTTCTGCTTGAACTTCGGGATGACACTCAATTACAATGGCCTTTCCATTCAGGTTCATGTGTCAATAGATTACACTTTATTCAGACTCTTAGAAACATAATAAACATATGCAACTCCAAAGATGTGCAGGATAGGTGGATTCACCATGCTAAATTACCCCTTAGTGTCCAAATGACATTAAATGGTGTTACGGGGATAGGCAGGGGGCATGGGCCTAGGTAGGATACTCTTTCAGAGGGTCGGCGCAGACTCAATGGGCTGAATGGCCTCCTTCTGCACTATAAGGATTCTATGACTCAGTGTCAAACTGTTGGATAACGTTCCTATGAAGTGCCTTGGGGTGAATAACTACATTGAAGGTGCTATATAAAGGCTATATATATATTGTTGTTGTTAAAGCACAGTGGGTAATATGGAACAACAAGACTCTTTAGCCGTGGAGCAAAACTTGAATGCTGGGAAAATGTTTGATGGAATGGATTATGGACCCCTCCTACCATCAATCTAATATAGGCACTATTCTGTGATCCAAAGACCCCTGTTATAATCAATGGATCATCTACACCCTTTATAATGTGGAGATTTTGAGTGTTATCGGTTTTCACTAATCACTCAAAACTAAACTCTCTGATCCTATCTCCTTCCAAAAATCAAACTGTGATCTACAATTGCAATAGCAGGTGACAGGGTAAAATGAAGCACAATCAGTTTGGGTTTAGTTACCAACAATGCTCATGGATTTGTCACCTACTTGTAGAAACGTCAATCAGATGTAGCCTTTACCAACCCTTCCACTGTTCTCAATTCACAACAATGGCCGCAGAGATTTTGAAGTTAAGCAGTCTCACTTGACACGAGCGTAGAAAAGAGAAAGAATGCTTCAGTGAGCGATTGAGCCGATCAAAGGCTGCGTAGGTGGGAGGGAAGATACACTTGGGAATCTCTGAAGTAGGTGCTGACATAAAATCAATCCACCATAAAGCAGGAAAAATTGTCAATGGGACAGGTCTGAAGAGCAAATAAATTTAGTGTATTACTACAGAGGGTGAAGCTTTGCAAAGGGCTCTTTGTTAGTTTCAGGAAACAGGCCATTTAAGCAGCTGAAAAGTCATAGAAAGTCCATCTTAAAGCTTTTGTATCATTCTGCAAATAGGAAATGAGGCAACAATAAATACCTCTGCACATGGCAACTTGTAGAAGGCTGATTGGGGGTCTGATTTGATTCTTTGTATCATCAAATTCAGAGTCACTGGAACAAATCTTCCAGTCTCCAGATCATCACAGACTGGATCAATGACGGAGTTGCACATCAGGACACTGAGGAAGTCCCAACCTGCTAACCTTCGCGAGAACTGTCCAGGCAGTTTCAACTTCTGATGGCTAATTCCCGTACTACCCACGACCCTCCAGGAAAGACTCTAACTCTGAATTAGAGTCAGAGACTTTGAATAGTTCCACAGTACTTACCTGAATAATTACTCAGGAGATGTTAGACAGATATCTGGGTAACTACATAACAGACCCCCAACCAATACCCAACTACCCCACCCCCCGCAACTACCCTACCAACTACCCAACTATCCTCTCAATCTCCCCCAACCACCCCCTCCCAACCCACCGATTACCTTCCCAACTCTGTGAATACCCTGCAAACGTCCTGATTATCCCCTCAACACCTTGTTATCCTCCTGACCCTCCAACTACCCTCCCAACATGACTTGACTACTCTGATCACTCACCCACCTACTCCTTACCCATTTACCCACCGACCCACTTTACCACCAACCCCCTACCCATATACCGACCTATCCACTTTGCCATCTATCCCCCTACCCACTTACCCATTTCACTCCTGCATCTACCTCCCTATCCACCTACCCACTACTCACTTTCCCACCTGCCCACCTCACCCACCTACTCATTCACTCACCTCCGAGTGGCCGAGTTCCCGACGGCGTTGGTTGCGTGTGGTCTCATCCGTCGGGAACTCGTCATGGCGGCTGCGGACTCAGTCGGGGGAGGGCCGATCTGCAGGCAGGGGGGAATTTATTAGGGGCTGGGGCAACTGTGGGGGGATTGGTCCGGGGCGCGGGAGCCGGCCAAAGGGGGCGCACTATTTCGCAGGCCGGGCCCGTGAGCGGCTTCCGCCATGTAGCATGACGCGGCCACTGCAGGCAGCCGCCGTGCGCATGTGTGGCCACGGACCCGGCAATTCTCCGGGCCATATCGGCAGCTCGAGCCAGGTGCTCTTTGTTGCAGGCATGCTCGCCCCCAGCTACACGGGGAATCGGTGGCTGTTTTGCACCATTTTTCCTGGCGTGAAACGCCACCCTTCCCACGCCAGTGTGGGGGCATAGCCCCAGAATCGTAATATCTAGCCCCATATGTCAGTTAGTGCTGTAAAATGGGGGTCTACCTTGTCTTCCTCCCCCCCGACTCTTCTACAATCCCTAGGAATTATCCAAGGGATGCTGTGCTCCCCATTTCTGGGACAGCTGGGCTCAGGAGACCCTAATAGAAATCAGAGCAGCATTGAGTCGGGAAAATATCTGGACACAGCGGCAATCTGACAATGATTGCTACTCCTTAGAAGATCCAGGTGTACCAGCCCATTACGTAAAATATTTCATTATCCCTTTTATGGCTGGCCAGAGATTTTACACACATCCACTGACTGTACAGAGGTTATTGGAATATATAAATGATTAAGAAAAATCCCAGCACGGAATCCACTCATAGATCAATTCTAAAAAACCTTTTGCAGAATTAAATGTAACTTTGAATATCAACACAGTGCCATTGTGCAATATAATATAACACATCTGCATAATACACACCCAGTTTAGGTGAGATAAATAAATGAAGTATGCCAAGTGCCTTTGGGAAATTGTGTGCAAGAATAGACAGATAGGTCTGGGACAAAGAGCGCTGAAAGGGATTTAGGCTGTTAATTTGTTTCGAAATAACCTTTTGGAAAATGACGCACTGTAAGAAAGTCTCCAGACATATTTGAGCTTTTGAACGCAGAAGCCAATGTCAGTCTAGCTATTAAAGTGGAATCTACCCAATTATTCAGAGACAGCTGAGACAGGTTTGATCTGTGATGAACTCAGCCAGGGGGCCACTGCGAGTATTAGTCTCAGTGCTGCCAACTTCAAGCGAAGATCAGACAGTGTTTCCGCTCTTGATTATTATCCAGTTCTGGAAGTTATGTGCATGTGGAGGTTATTGTAGGGCCTTGCAAAGTCCAAGCATTTTGTTATATTGCCCCCTCTGTTGGGAGGTATAAATAATTCAATAATGGCTACTTGCAGAGGTGCATGTGTTGGCCTCACTCAGAGCATTACACGGCAGTTATGAAGGCCTCATAAAGCCGGCAAACCAGGTAGCACAGAGATCAAGGTGCCATCTTTAAATGGCACCCCAATCAGCAAGACCTTTGAACTCCCTTCCACACCCTCCAAGGCCATGGAGTGCCACCAGAAACTTCAGGGCGACCCTCCCTCCCACCATGGAACTATCGGGGGGCACTCTCCACCCTCTCCTTATGTTTACCAGCACGTACCCATCTCCCCTCACTACACAAAAGGGGAAGATCTCAGCCCCAATAGAGACAGGTTTTCCCCCTCTCAGTGCCCCTCTCAGTGTCCTTCTCTGTGCATCCTGGCAGTACCCTCTGACAGTGCTCTTTGGGGGACACTGCCAGATAGCACTACCCAGCCCTGGCCCTCAACCCCAGGGCCTTCAGGTACCTCTGTACCACCGGCATGGTCATCACCTCTGGTTTCAATTAAATCGTGTCGGTATGACATCACGCTGCTAGGTGGAACTTCACATGGGGCTGGAAGGTATGGCGTAAAACCATTTAATTATCTTTAATAGTACTTAAATTAATGAAATCAGGTTCACAACATTTGTGTCACCGGTGGGAGGTCGGGGCGGGGGGGTGGGTGGGGGGAAGATCTCAAACAAAGATATCGCCAGGGTAGAGTTGATTACAGGGCCATTCAGAGAGACAGTGGAGTGGGGCTAATTGGATTTTACTTCAAAAGATCCAAGACTGGAGCCAAGGGTCGAATGGTTTCCTACAATGTTCTGAAATGCCAGCATTGTTTGATAGTTTCATTGATCCTGCATTCTCAACGTGTAGTCACATTCACAAGAAACCTGGCTCACGGATTAGCGATTTAACACAATTCCTTCTGGGATTGTACATCAGTGAATTTATTCAATATTGAAATCCAGCACCAAAGTACCCAAATTTCAGCCAACCAGAGAATTATTGACAAGAAGAATGATCTAAGAAGCATAGCTAAGGCCTGCTCAGTGAATGTGTTGATTCACCATGGCATCTCTCTGCCTCACTGACACAGCTTATAAGAAAATCGACTCGTTTGTCTGAAAGGTTGGAAGAGATATAACAATACCAGAATCACTGAGAATTCACTGATTATTAAGCAACACACACACATAAATAGCAAAAGGAGGGGCTGAGTGGCACAAAATTGTGCATTTTCAATGTAATTGATGCCTAACCTCAACGCTTTTTATGATTTATATAATCCTGACAGATGTTTAACCTTCAGGAAGAAAGAGCCATTGTTCACTGACAAGGTCCTCAATGAAGAAAGTCCCAAAGAAGCGACTGACAATTCTGTCCATTATTTTAAATTCTCTAATGATCATCATGGACAATCAGATAATCAGAAGGCTAGAATACAGATATAGCAAGTAATTAGGGAAGCTAATAGATGTTATCATCTATTGTGAGGAGAGTTGATGACAAAAGTAGGGCATTTATGCTTCAGTTATAAAGAATACTGGTGATTCCACATCTGGAGCACTGTGCACAGTATTTGGCTCCTTATTTAAGGCAAGATGTAGGGTGGGATTTTCTGAAAAAATGGCAAAATGTCAAGTTTTGACTGAAAACTAACATCCCTCTTCCCAGAAAGCTTAGGGGCGCGAGTCAGCAGAGTCTTTCTGGGCGGCTGCAGCACCGAGAAACATCCCACTATCCAATGGTCCTTTGTCGTTTCTTTTGGCCTCGGGAAGATTCTTTCCACCAAGCCTGCACTTAGGGGAATTTTCTACTGGTGTTCTGAAGCTCGCCAAAAACGTCCGGAGTGGCCGCGCATGCGCACGCCGACGACCTGCAGTGGTCACGCCGTACAATATGGCGCCGGCCGTGCTTGGACACGACCTGTCAGATAGTGCCCCTCCCGGGGTGTCACCAGCCACGGCTGCAGTGGATAGCCCCTGTCACCCAGGAACCAATTCCCTAGCCAGCAGGTGGAGTCTCAAACATGTATGTCAGGAATCATCGAGTGTGCCAGGATGAAGGAGACGTGCACACTGCCCGGTTTCGGGCGCAGATGTGCACGATGCACAACTGATGGTCACATTCCAGTGCACGTTCATTGAGTGGAATCCCTTTCGGTTTGTGTACAGCAGCGTGTTATCTGCAGGTGCCCGTAGGGGGTCATGCATCCCGTCGATCGCCTCCTGGACCCGGGGCACCCCATCGATGGTGGCAAACCCCACTGCCCGGGCATACTGGTGGGCTCGGATCTACATTGAAATGAATGCACCTGTGCAAGCTCTGTGAGATACCAGACAGGTCCCCACTTGCAACTGGAAGGATCCCATGGCGTAGAAGTTCAGGTTGACCGTCACCTTGATAGCTACCGAGAGCGGGTGTCCTTCCACATACCCCCACGGTGCCAGGATGCCATGATCTGGCAGATTTGTGGCACTGTCTCCCTGCTCAACTGGAGTCATCGACGGCATGCCCAGTCTAGCAGATCCTCGAATGACAGGCTCTGCCAGTGCTCACGAGGCCTCATGCGGCACCTCCTTGGCACCACCTCCTGCTCAGCCTGGTGGGTGGACGGCTCTCCATCCTAGGTGGCTGCCACCTGTTCCTCTGCGGAACGCTCTGCTGCTGCCCGCTCCACTGCTGCAGATTCTTCCTCCTCGAAGAGGGCCAGTTAGTACAGCCGCAGGGCATCCCCCAGGGCTCTGCCGACCAGCAGGAAGGCCACCATTGCTGGTTGAATTCCAATATCCATTGTCTGCAGGGGGTGAAAGGCCAACATGTTAGCATGGTGCATACCCCCGTGCCCAACCAGGTCCACCGGGATACATGATGGCCTTAGTTGGCACTGTGGGCTCTGCTCCTGCATGTCCCTCCCCCTTCCCCCATCCCGTATCCCTGGTCCCATGGGTGGCCGGCACCATGGGGGCCTCTGGCCCTGGCGCCTGGTCCTGATGCTAGAGATACTGCCAGTTGGCACTGCCCTCACCAGGGGTATGCACTGCGGCTCCATAGGGGCTAATGTGGGTGTTGCCATGGTTTAGGCGCCAGTGAGTGGTGGCTGGGTGGGGGGGGGGGGGGGGGTGGTGTGGCAGACATGCAGGTATGGGGGTGGGGGGCTGTGGTGGAGAGTGGGGTGCAGGGGTGGGGGCGCCTAAATGGTTGGTGTCACTCTGCAGAACCAGTGGCAAAAGTGGGGGTCATTAGGGTGCGCAGCACATTGGCCACTGTAATTGCGGTCTGTGCCTGAGCACCGCCCCAGTCCTGTGGGGTGTCACCCCGGCCACTCAGCCAGTGTCCTGCCCAGCAGCCCTCTGTCGCTCCTCTCTGTGTCCTACTTCCTCTCTGTGTCTTACTGTCATGTGAGAGTACCTTTAAGAAATGGGTGTTTATAAATGGGTGTGTATATAAATATCTGTCGTGAGAGTACCTTTAAGAAATTCATGTTTATTACTGCAGTGATGTCAGTGAGTGGGTGGAGCTGGGCTGTCTGTCAGCTTTTTACTTTCATTTTAGGCTGTTTGCTGCGGGGTGTGTTTTCGTTTCGTTTTCAGAGCTGGATAGCTGCAGTCACAGCCAGAAGGTGTATGAGTCTCTCTCTATAATACAGACTGTGAATCGATCCTTTGGTGATTTAAAACAGTAACTGCTCTCAGTAATGACTTTAACCTGATGTGCTTCTGTTTAAAGGTTTTTTTTAAAGTCTTCTGAATGTTTAAAGGACAGCTTACGGATTACTTAGTGTTGTATTCTTTGGCGATTGTATTTGAATTAATGGTTGCTAAGATGTTCACTGTTTGTTTTAAAAAGGTTAACTTGAGTTAATAGAATAAACATTGTTTTGCTTAAAAAAATACTTTTTCATTTCTGCTGGACCACACGTGTAGAGTGGGCCGTGTGCCCCCCATACCACAATCTGGTAAAAGTTGTGGGTCAGGTGAACTCCATGATACACTTTGGGGTTCTCTAAACCCTGGCCCATAACACTACCTCCTCCCTCTCCCTCATCAGCCACAACGCCGGTTTTGCGATTTTTAAAAGTCGGTAACTCGGGCCATCGGCAGAGGAGAATCGCGGAGGTCCCTGAGAATACCAGGTCAGGTCCGCTAATGATATGCAAATGGTGTTCACTGTACTTGCGTTCTGGTACGCATTGACGCCGCTGTCGAGGTGATGGAGAAACTCGATTTGGAGTCAAATCGGCACCCGCCACGATTTTGGCAGCGGAACCTATTCTACGCCCAATTGAGTTTCGGGATTTTGGCGGTGGCATATGGAGAATCCCGCCAATGCGCTTTGATTCGTTTTAGGAGGGTATATGGGAAATGAAGCCAGATTGTGCCAGGACTTGTTCCAAAGGGGAAAAATGTCACTTATGTCTTGGTCCCATTGTCAGGGGATGGATATGGCCTTTCTGGACTGCAAGCATCACAGGAAAATTAGTCTATGGAATGTTGTCTATGAATTCAAGAATTTGGTCCCAACAGTTTGAATTAGAGTACTGGGACTCAGAGGGTACAGTCACAGTCAGAGGAGGGAGTTGGAGCAAGTACGTGGAAATGCAAGAGTCATTGCCAGGGTAATGGATGACGAGAGGGGTCAGTCAGGGTCAGGAAAAGCATGGGTATGTCGACAGTTATCATAGAATTTACAGTGCAGAAGGAGGCCATTCGGCCCATCGAGTCTGCACCGGCTCTTGGAAAGAGCACCCTACCCAAGGTCAACACTTCCACCCTATCCCCATAACCCAGTAACCCCACCCAACACTAAGGGCAATTTTGGACACTAAGGGCAATTTATCATGGCCAATCCACCTAACCTGCACATCTTTGGACTGTGGGAGGAAACCGGAGCACCCGGAGGAAACCCACACACACAGGGGGAGGATGTGCAGACTCCGCACAGGCAGTGACCCAAGCCGGAATCGAACCTGGGACCCTGGAGCTCTGAAGCAATTGTGATATACCGTGCTGCCCCAAATGGGGACAGTGCGGAGCAAGTGAACGTCCGTGAAAATGATAAAATGGTGAAGAGTAACTCAAAGAGGTTGAAGGTCGAACTGGAAGGAGATTAATGACAAAGCAGTGATTGTACAGGATGATGGGGGGAGCCTGGTGGGTAAGAGGGGGAGTATAGAGGTGCTTGACACGCTGGAAAATCCCACATGCACCAAGCTGAAGCTCTCAAAGTTGTTAAGAAGTTCACAAGATCTCTCAAATGGGAGGGATAGGAGGAATTAATGCCTCAATTTTGGGGGCATCTTATTAATTTTTATTCTCCATGGAGAGCAAGGCTCAGCTGATCGTCTCCTCTTGACATTCCAAAGCCCTAATAAACCAGCATTGCTCCATGACGAATGAATCACCTTCCAGGGAGAGCCTATCATGGTCTGGAGCGGCCTACATTCTTTGCTGATTGACAGCAGCTGCTGTCAGTGGCTGGGATGAAGAAACGGAGGTGGATGCTTCCAAGGGGCATGGGTGGCCGATGGCAGCAAAGTCCCGACTACAAATGAATCCTCCCATCTATATGGTAAGTCTTTCTATTACGACAAAGCAAAGGTCTCTTTCGAGAGTCCCAAGGGTAATGGAAGCAAGCTGAACAGTGCCTGAGGGAGGCTTCTCACACAATGCTGTCATCACTCCAGTCAGTGCACAATGGCTCTGTGAACAGGAGGAATACGCTCATCTGTAGCACTGCTTCTTAACAGCGCTGGGGACCCGGGTTTAATTCTGGCCTTGGGTGACTGCCCTTGTGGAGTTTGCACTTTCTCCCTGTGTCTGCATGGGTTTCCTCCGGGAGCTCCGGTTTCCACATTCCAAAGAGGTACGGGTTAGATGGATTGGGCATACTAAATTGCCCCTTAGTGTCCAAAGAACCCAAACTCCTGTCTGACATCCCTGCGCACTCACACACTTAAACAGCCTGATGCCCTTATGAGTGTCAATTCTCAGTGAGTAGAAGATATCACTTCCCTTGGTGGAGCACAGCAGATCATTCATCCTTTTCCTGCATTGCTGGGTTGTTCTCTTATAGGCCCTTCCAACCAGGCAGCCATGTCATCCAAGGGATACAGCACCTCTTACCTTACCTGGATAGCCCCGAGGAGAACTTGCAGGGAGACTTCACGGAATTATGGGACGACACATTTTCTGTTCTGCAACATTCTGTCACCTGCGGTATCCCTCACTTTGGAAAAACAGCCAGACTGATGCTCCTGGCCTGCAGTGTGTGAATGGCTGTCCGGGGGCCCTTTAAACAAAGTGCCAGGAGCTACAGCCCCATGAAGTAACAACAGGGCTAGCGACCTCTTGCCCCCAATGCAGGATTGGCCATGTTCCTCATGCTTGCATATGTAATGAGCTGAACAGTGCAAGATTGTGCGTCATCAGCTGATCACTCTCATTTCCGCTCCCACCACCCAATTTATACTCCAGAGCAGAAGATATCAGCAATAGATTTTTGGCAATTCAGGGTATCAAGTGATATGAGGCAAAGGCAGGAAATTGGAGTTGATGTACAGATAATTCAAGGTCTAATTGAATGGCCTGAGGGGCTAAATAGCCTTTCTCTTTCCCTAACATTCATACGTTCCAACTCCTGTGAAGCAAACCCAAAAAAGTGAAAAAGTGTTTCTAATGCGTGGGTGAGGGGGAGGATCGATGCTGCTGATGAATGGATAACCTGATATCAGAAATAATGGAGCGATCATTCTCCTTGAGTTTGGTCTAAAACAGCTTATTATGTATGGGTAGTTACTTAAACCTTCAAATAAAACTAACACCTTTCACCATCAATTACAGTTCCACCAAAAAGATAGTTCTATTATCTTTGATATGCAGTTAGCAGCTCAGTGTGTCTCTGTTTCTTCTGGCACTGTGTATTTTAACAGCAAACAAAACAACTCTGTTGCTATTTACCAAATGATAATAGCTTTGCGTCATTATTTTGTTCAAAAAGAAGGATGCTGGAAATTAAACAGCACCAGTCATCCGTATAATGTTTAAATGCACAGTTGATGATTTCCATAAGTCCTTCCAGAAAAACGATCAGCTCCAGTCAAATATTCCCCATTAAAAAGGATGGGAGAAATGAGGAAAATGTCATTTTCAGATGTCATTGTGAGTCAATCAAACCTGAAAGGGCTCATATACTCTTAAGGCAATGCTGCTTTCTATGTACAGAATTCATGTGCTGAGAGATGAAATATGACAGTACCTAATGGCATTTAAAGTGCATCAAATCGTGACAAATGCTACATATCAATGGAATGGGCAACCTTCCATCTGATGTATCTTCTACTTTCATATTAGGATCTTAATGTGACAGATATTTAACCTGGGGTCATAAGCATTTTTGACCTTGGTCAAAAATTGGGTGCCGCAACCTACTATGATTTGGAACCTACATTGATCTGCCATACCTTTAGCTACGCAAGAACCACAACAGTCGAGAGTAGCAACAACTTGTAATTCTATAGCACCTTTTGTTTTGTTATGTTTCCTTTGTAACATAAGCGGCTTCCTTGTGTTGCATTTGTCAAGGAAGGTCGAGACATGTAAATAACTTCAACTCATTTATTTACACTATGTACACTTTTATAACTTGAGTTCGACACTACTGCTAATCCTATTGTAGCTACCTAACTGACTAACCATCTGCTGTCTTCCACGTGGTGGGTGTGATAATGAATCAACCCTGTGCCGCTCCTCACTGACTGTCTACACTGGCCGAAGGGGCTGATCATGTGTGTGGTATCCTTTATGTATGGGTTGGTGTATAAGGCATAGGAGCGGAAGTAAGGCCATTCGGCCCATCGAGTCCACTCCACCATTCAATCATGGCGGATTTCAACTCCATTTACCCGCTCTCTCTCCAGGGGGTGTAATGCCCCCCTGTGGTCGTGTCACCTCCTCGTGTATCGTGAATGTCCATTGGCCGCCTCCCATCTAGCTTATCTATTGGTTGAGTGTGTGTATGTGATGTTTCTGGTGCTCCCTCTAGTGTCTGTCTAGCTTACATGTATTTACAGTGATGCACATAACCACATCCTCCCCTTTTTATATGTTCATATTTTCTGTACACTTTAAGAAAAACTGAACAAAGAACAGGTAGAGAAGGTAAGCGATATACAAGTCATGGGAACGGTGATTAAACAATAAGTCCAAATCATTCATGTGAGTCCATAAACCATCAATCATCATGGTCAAATGACTCTCTTGGTTATGAACGCCATCAACAGGAACCAAGAAGTGGTCGAATCACTGCGCTGTCGCTTTGGAGTCTTTTTCTTTTTTTCTTTTTATGTTTGTGGTGGTGCTGTCGGATGGCATCTTGTAGCTGATAGGTCGTTGACATTGAAGAGGTACCATCAACAGTATCATTCGAGGTCATAGATGTGCCAGATGTTGAAGTCGGATGAGACTGTGCATACTGGTTCTGGCCACATGCTGTGCTGGGAGGGTGATTCTGCTGAGAAGCGTTGAAGCTTGTCGATTTGGAGACAGAATTGCTGCTCGCGTCAATGTCTGGTGATGGTGTGAAACTAGAACCTTGCATCTGATAGGAATATGCTGTCTGGCCAGGCTGTGGTGCAGCAAATCCTGGGCAGTAACTAAGGCATCCAGTCTGTAGTGCAGATTGCGCTGGTGGTAGTCCTCCTTCGGTCTTGATTCCATTAGTGGGCAGTCCATAGTGCTGGCCTGTTTGAGAATATGCTGCATAGACTGCTGGCTGCTGCAGGCTTGAATACTGGGTTTGTCCAGCATGAGCTGTCATTGGTCGGTGTGGAACAAATGTGTGGACATAGCTGTGGTGAAAATTGGTGTATTCCTCTTGGACTGTAGCTGCTGCTTGTTATTGCTGACCCAGTGTGATTGTCACGTGATCCATCTCCTGTCGTTGTGGCATCTGCTGTCACCCTGAGCGTGCCATCACTGAGGTTGCGACACTGCCTGTCTGTAGTAAAGTCTGGCTTACGTGAATCAGAGTCGGTGTTTGGTTGCTCCCCATCTGGAGTCTGGTCTGTTTTTTGTTGATGCTCCCTGTCCGGAGTCTTAGCAGGTTCACTGGAGTCAGCTGAGATTTCTTGAAGCTGCACATCTGGAGTCGGAACATGCAGGAATGCATTGACTAGTGGAGAGGTTCGAGCAATTGAGAGTGGAAGTAGTGTGGTGTCACCGGAGTCACCAGTGGTCTCACAGTGATCGTCGAGTGCCTCTGTGCGCACTAGCTGAGGTCTGTCACTTTGCACCTTTTGCATGGGAAGTGGGATGCTGTCGTCACTCGTTTCACATACCGTGGGTAGATCCTCAGTAGCTGCTTGCTGTTCACTAGGGTTGGGTAAATTGTCAGAGGTTTCATCTGGTGGTGCAAAAAATGTGGGTGGACTGTCATTATCTTGCCGTTGTCCTTCATTTGGGCTTTTCTTCTTTGGAATTTTAAATCTTCCCCCAGACATTACAGAACCGTGTTCATTTCCCTCAATTTCTCCCATATGTAGGGCATCAAATGTTAGATCCAATGTTTCTTTCGTCATTGTACTAGTTTCCAAAGAACAGTCCGTTTCAATTTTCTTCTCAGTTACTTCATATGCATCCTTTTCTAATGTACATGCCTTCATAGTCTCTGGCTCTGATTTTGCTGGGACTGGCACAGTCACAGTCTCTCTTTTACTGTTCTCAATTGCCCACATTCTACTCCCCAGACATAAATGCTTAATCTCTGAAGTTAATGTGGTACAATGGATAATCGGGTTGACCTTATCTGCATCTTCACCATCACTGGAAAGCACAATTGGTTCACTTGAAACTGCTGCGGGCTTTAAGTGCTTTATCTGGCAACTCGATGTCGGTCTCCTCAGGATTCTTGCTCCAATGTTCTGCTCATTTATCAGTGGAGTGTGCAGAGGTTCAATGCGATTAATATTCCCATCAGGGGTTGAAGAGTCATTACTGACTAACTGCTGGTCTCTGTAGTTGGGACTTTGCGGTTTTGTGTTGAAGGGAGACAGTTGTCCCTGCTGTAGATATGATTCAGGTTGTGTTATTTCCATTAAATGAGGATCAATGTCTTGTCATTTTTTCGATCCGTACTAAAGCAATGGCAATTTTCAGTCTGCTCCTTGCAAGTTAGACATACAAGCAATTTCTTTAGCAAGTCCTCAGCATCCTTCTGTGACTGTGCAGCATTATTAATATCTCTTCGGCTAGAATGATCCTGAAGGTCAGCGCATAATCCTTTTTTCTTCGGGCTTGGAAGAGGCGATTCCTTTGGCTTGTCTTCATTTGGGCTTGAACAGACATCAGCGCTGTGCCCTTCATTGTAGCATGAAAGACCGTCATGGTCGTCCTGCTGTGCAGTGGAGCGTGGTAGACTGTTATAGCCTTCTTGCTGTTTACGTGAGCATGGCAGACTTGCATTGTCTGCCGCTAGTTGGTCAGAGGAGGTTGCTAGACCCTCATGGTCTTGTTCCTGCAAGGACTGCGCATCGGAGTCATGCGTTTCTGCAATTGTGGAGTCTGTCCACGAGCTTGCTGTGGAGTCTTGTGACACCGGAGTCTCGTCTTGTTCCTGCAAGGACTGCGGTGTGGAGCCTTGCATGTCTTCTTTCGTAGAGTCGGGAACTCTGAGCGGGGCGTGGACCACGCTCTGTGTGGCAGCAGGCCGCTCTCTGTGGGCTTGTACCGCTTTCTGTCTCCTAATTTCAGGCTGCAGCATCATCCTGCACTGATGAGTTGGGGCGTCATATCTGCTGGGTTGAAGATCCTCAAATCCGAAAAATGAATCCGCATCTGCGTCGGATTCAATGCGGGGGTCGCCAATGTGCAACACGAAAGGTTCGTCCGGGTCGTAGTCGTCTAGGACCATGGAGCTGTCATTGGGCTCGCGAGGTCCAGAAAAAATGTAAAGATCGGTATCGAAGTATTCGAGGTCAGAATCATCGGCTTGTGCGTAGGTAACTGCTTGTTGCAGGGTTCTTCGGAGGTTAAATTCATTTCCTGGTTCAATTTGAGGCATTTTGCTGTCATTCCAGGTGAAGGAAGGTTGTTTTACAGCTTTAAAAGATTTTTTTCTTTGATTTGGGACGTTTCCCCTTTAAATTGGATTTGGGACGTTTCCCCTTTAAATTGGTACGGTCTGGGGCCTCTGACGTCATGACGCGCGTGACGTAGCACGTAGGAAGCGATTGCGCATGCGCAGATCGCTGTTCCTTTACCGATGGCCGTTTTCTTGATTGCGCATGCACGGCATCTCGCGCATGCGCAAACGAACCTTCTGGTTCTGCGCACGTCTCGCGCAACTGCGCTAGTGTAATCCCTTTAGCAAGTTGGCCGCCGACCTCGACCCAAATCACTCTCTGGTCCGGGATTTCGGCCTCGAGGTGAGTACTGGCGCTTCTCTTACCTTTCCTTGCCGATTGGAGTGTGTTTTCCTCACAGTATTTGCCGAATTTGTCCAGGACCGCCTGGAAGTCGTACCTGTTTTGCCCATTGGAGAACTTGAATTTTTAAAAGATTTCTTCTGCTCTTGCACTGGCGATGGGGAGGAGAAACTCTATTTTTTCATCATGGCCAGGTCTTTAAGTTCGGCTGCCACCAGGAAGAGTTCAAACGTTTGCCTGAACCGCTGCCAGTTTTCGCGGAGATCGCCGTGGCACTGGAGCGGCTGCGGAACCCGGAGCTCGTACATCTTGCCTGGGTATTGCTGGTTGTCACTGTACGCTGAGGTATGGCTATCTGGATTTAAGCAGTTCACTATTGGTACCATGTTTTGTTATGTTTCCTTTGTAACATAAGCGGCTTCCTTGTGTTGTATTTGTCAAGGAAGGTCGAGACGTGTAAATAACTTCAACTCATTTATTTACACTATGTACACTTTTATAACTTGAGTTCGACACTACTGCTAATCCTATTGTAGCTACCTAAACTGACTAACCAGCTGCTGTCTTCCACGTAGTGGGTGTGATAATGAATCAACCCTGTGCCTCTCCTCATTGACTGTCTCCACTGGCCGAAGGGGCTGATCATGTGTGTGGTGTCCTTTATGTATGGGTTGGTGTAATGCCCCCCTGTGGTCGTGTCACCTCCTTGTGTATCGTGAATGTCCATTGGTCGCCTCCCATCTAACTTATCTATTGGTTGAGTGTGTGTGTGTGATGTTTCTGGTGCTCCTTCTAGTGTCTGTCTAGCTTACATGTATTTACAGTGATGCACATCACCACACCTTTAATTTAACAAAACTCCCAAGGTTCTTCACAGTAGTGTTGTAAAACAAAATATGACACTGAACCACATCAGAAGGTATTAGGACAGGTGACCAAAAGCTTGTTCAAAGAGGCAGGTTTTAAGGAGCAACTTAAAGGAGAAAAGAATGGCAGAGAGTCACAGAGGTTTAGGGAGGGATTTCCAGAGCTAAAGGCAACTGAGGACATGGCCACCAATGGAGCAATTAAAATCGGGGATACTCAAAAGCCAAAGTTAGAGGAATGTGGATATCTCAGGGTGTGTGTGGAGGTGGGGGATTAAACATGGAGGGAGGGGCGAGGCCATGCAGGGGTTTGAAATCATGTATGTGAATTTCAAATAAGGAGGATCTCACGGGACGGAAGGTGGGAGAGGGAAGCCTGGGGCATGGAAGGCTGCAAATATTTTCTGTTGTGCCCAGAGGGGCACAGCGATTCCTCCCCATTCCCCTTCCCTCCCACCCCAGGTGAATTTTAGACTCAGCTGAAGGACTTGCACTCTCTGAAAGCCAGTTTCTTAATAGTGGAAAATGACTTCCCACTCAGGCCAAAACTGCATCAGGGCCTTATCAGCATAACATGACCTCAATTTGCAGAAATCTACAAGGCTCCAGCCTGGATATAATCCACCCGATCTTTCCAAAATTATTTTCAAAAAGAGCAATGTGACTGTTTCACCTTGTTGTTCAACTATTTTTGAACTTTGTGGTTTTCTTTCATTCCTGCTTGCTGCTTGCTGATTAGTACGCGCTCTGACCGTTGAAATCTGATTTGTCACCATTTCTGTATGGATTTTGCTTTAATCTGATGCAAGATGTTAGCATTTACAAAGGTACAATTGCCACAGTGTAACACTCTAAGTGTGACACAGCAAGTCTGGTTTGGCCGGCAATGCTTATGCAGTCAAACTGCTGCTGTTTACTTCTGATTACATGGAAATATAAATGTTTTCCTTTACATAGATACATACATAGAAATTAGAAGCAGGAGTATGCCATTCAGCCCTTTGATTGTGGGATAACAGCATCTATGCAGCAACACCTTAAATGTCTGCAGCTAGAACATCAACCTTGATTGACCTTTAACCTAATAAAACATTCCAAGGCACCTCCCAGGTGTATTATAAAACAAAATTTGACTTTTTAGGCAAATGAGCTTGGCCAAAAGAGGCAGGTTATAAGAACAAAGAAAAGTACAGCACAGGAACAAGCCCTTAGGCCCTCCAAGCCTGCGCCGACCATGCTGCCCGTCTAAACTAAAATCTTCTACACTTCCGTGGTCCATATCTCTCTATTCCCATCCTATGCATGTATTTGTCAAGATGCCCCTTAAACATCACTACCGTCCCTGCTTCCACCACCTCCTCCAGCAGCGAGTTCCAGGCACCCACTACCCTCTGTGTAAAAAACTTGCCTCATACATCTCCTCTAAACCTTGCCCCTTGCACATTAAACCTATGCCCCATAGTAATTGACCCCTCTACTCTGGGAAAAAGTCTCTGAATATCCACTCTGTCTATGCCCCTCATAATTTTGTAGACCTCTATCAGGTCGTCCCTCAACCTCCTTCGTTCCAGTGAGAACAAACCAAGTTTAAGATCATAAGAACATAAGAAGTAAGAGCAGGAGTAGGCCATCTGGCCCCTCGGGCCTGCTCCGCCATTCAATTAGATCATGGCTGATCTTTTGTGGACTCAGCTCCACTTTCCAGCCCGAACACCATAACCCTTAATCCCTTTATTCTTCAAAAAACTATCTATCTTTATCTTAAAAACATTTAATGAAGGAGCCTCTACTGCTTCACTGGGCAAGGAATTCCATAGATTCACAACTCTTTGGGTGAAGATGTTCCTCCTAAACTCAGTCTTAAATCTACTTCCCCTTATTTGAGGCTATGCCCCCTAGTTCTGCTTTCACCCGCCAGTGGAAACAACCTGCCTGCATCTACCCTATCTATTCCCTTCATACTTTTATATGTTTCTATAAGATCCCCCCTCATCCCTCTAAATTCCAATGAGTACAGTCCCAGTCTACTCAACCTCTCCTCGTAATCCAACCCTTTCAGCTCTGGGATTAACCTAGTGAATCTCCTCTGCACACCCTCCAGTGCCAGAACATCCTTTCTCAAGTAAGGAGACCAAAACTGAACACAATACTCCAGGTGTGGCCTCACTAGCACCTTATACAATTGCAGCATAACTTCCCTAGTCTTAAACTCCATCCCTCTAGCAATGAAGGACAAAATTCCATTTGCCTTCTTAATCACCTGTTACACCTGTAAACCAACTTTTTGAAACTCATGCACTAGCACACCCAGGTCTCTCTGCACAGCAGCATGTTTTAATATTTTATCATTTAAATAATAATCCCTTTTGCTGTTATTCCTACCAAAATGGATAACCTCATATTTGTCAACATTGTATTCCATCTGCCAGACCCTAGCCCGTTCACTTAGCCTATCCAAATCCCTCTGCAGACTTCCAGTATCCTCTGCACTTTTTGCTTTACCACTCATCTTAGTGTCGTCTGCAAACTTGGACACATTGCCCTTGGTCCCCAACTCCAAATCATCTGTGTAAATTGTGAACAATTGTGGGCCCAACTTTGATCCCTGAGGGACACCACTAGCTACTGATTGCCAACCAGAGAAACACCCATGAAACCCCACTCTTTGCTTTCTATTAATTAACCAATCCTCTATCCATGCTACTACTTTACCCTTAATGCCATGCATCTTTATCTTATGCAGCAACTTTTTGTGTGGCACCTTGTCAAAGGCTTTCTGGAAATCCAGATATACCACATCCATTGGCTCCCTGTTATCTACCGCACTGGTAATGTCTGCAAAAAATTCCACTAAATTAGTTCGGCACGGCCTGCTCTTTATGAACCCATGCTATGTCTGCCCAATGGGACAATTTCCATCCAGGTGCCTCGATATTTCTTCCTTGATGATAGATTCCAGCATCTTCCCTACTACCGAATTTAAACTCACTGGCCTATAATTACCCGCTTTCTGCCTACCTCCTTTTTTAAACAGTGGTGTCACGTTTGCTAATTTCCAATCCGCCAGGACCACCCCAGAGTCTAGTGAATTTTGGTAAATTATCACTAGTGCATTTGCAATTTCCCTAGTCATCTCTTTTAGCACTCTGGGATGCATTCCATCAGGGCCAGGAGACTTGTCTACCTGTAGCCCCATTAGCTTGCCCATCACTACCTCCTTAGTGTTAACAATCCTCACCTGTCATAGCCTCATTTCTATCAGTCACTGGCATGTTATTTGTGTCTTCCACTGTGAAGACCGACCCAAAAAACCTGTTCAGTTCCTCAGCCATTTCCTCATCTCCCATTATTAAATCTCCCTTCTCATCCTCTAAAGGCCCAATATTTATCTTAGCCACTCTTTTTTGTTTTATATAGTTGTAGAAACTTTTACTAACTGTTTTTATATTCTGAGCAAGTTTACTCTCATAATCTATCTTACTCTTCTTTATAGCTTTTTAGTAGCTTTCTGTTGCCCCCTAAAGATTTCCCAGTCTTCTAGTCTCCCACTACTCTTTGCCACTTTGTATGCTTTTTCCTTCAATTTGATACTCTCCCTTATTTCCTTAGATATCCATGGTCGATTTTCCCTCTTTCAACCGTCCTTCCTTTTTGTTGGTATAAACCTTTGCTGAGCACTGTGAAAAATCACTTGGAAGGTTCTCCACTGTTCCTCAACTGTTTCACCATAAAGTCTTTGCTCCCAGTCTACCTTAGCTAGTTCTTCTCTTGTCCCATTGTAATCTCCTTTGTTTAAGCACAAAACACTAGTGTTTGATTTTACCTTCTCACCCTCCATCTGTATTTTAAATTCCACCATATTGTGATCGCTCCTTCCGAGAGGATCCCTAACTATGAGATCATGAATCAATCCTGCCTCATTACACAGGACCAGATCTAGGACAGCTTGTTCCCTCGTAGGCTCCATTACATACTGTTCGAGGAAACTATCGCGGATACATTCTATAAACTCCTCCTCAAGGCTGCCTTGACTGACCTGGTTAAACCAATCGACATGTAGATTAAAATCCCCCATGATAACTGATGTATCATTTCTACATGCATCCGTTATTTCTTTGTTTATTGCCTGCCCCACCATAATGTTACTATTTGGTGGCCTATAGACTACTCCTATCAGTGACTTTTTCGCCTTACTATTCCTGATTTCCACCCAAATGGATTCAACCTTATCCTCCATAGCACCGATGTCATCCCTTACTGTTGCCCGGATGTCATCCTTAAATAACAGAGCTACACCACCTCCCTTACTATCCACTCTGTCCTTCTGAATAGTTTGATACCTTTTGATATTTAACTCCCAGTCATGACCATCCTTTAACCATGTTTCAGTAATGGCCACTAAGTCATAGCCATTCACGATGATTTGCGCCATCAACTCATTTACCTTATTACGAATACTACGAGCATTCAGGTAAAGTACCTTTATGTTGGCTTTTTTAGCTCTGTTTTGAATCTTAACACCTTGATCAGTAACCTCTCCTAAGTTATTTTTCCTCTTAACTTTTCTCCTAATTTTCCTTGTCGTTGAACCCATATCTTCATGTAACAACCTGCCGCGTTGCTTACCATTAATGTTTTTACTTCCCGTTTTATTCCTTTTAGTATTACTGGTCCTATTCACTGAGCTCCCCTCAGTCACTGTACCTTGTACTGTCGCCCTTTTTGATTTTTGACTATTCCTTCTCTGCCTTACACTTTCCCCCTTACTGCCTTTTGTTTCTGTCCCTGTTTTACTACCTTCCAACTTCCTGCATCGGTTCCCATCCCCCTGCCACAATAGTTTAAACCCTCCCCAACAGCTCTCGCAAACACCCCCCCTCGGACATCAGTTCCAGTCCTGCCCAGGTGCAGCCCGTCCAGTTTGTACTGGTCCCACCACCCCCAGACCAGTTCCAATGCCCCAGGAATTTGAATCACCCTCTCTTGCACCATCTCTCGAGCCACGCATTCATCCTATCTATCCTGACATTCTTACTCTGACTAGCTCGTGGCACTGGTAGCAATCCTGAGATTACTACCTTTGAGGTCCTACTTTTTAGTTTAACTCCTAACTCCCTGAATTCAGCTTGCAGGACCTTGTCCTGTTTTTTACCTATATCGTTGGTGCCTATGTGCACCACGACAGCTGGCTGTTCACCCTACCACCCCAGAATGTCCTGCAGCCGTTCCGAGACATCCTTGACCCTTGCACCAGGGAGGCAACATACCATCCTGGAGTCTCGATTGCATCCGCAGAACCGCCTGTCTATTCCCCTTACGATTGAGTCCCCTATCACTATAGCCCTGCCATTCTTCTTCCTGCCCAGCTGCGCAGCAGAGCCAGCCATGGTGCCATGAACCTGCCTGCTGCTGCCTTCCCCTGGTGAGCCATCTCCCTCAACAGTATCCAAAGCGGTATATCTGTTTTGCAGGGAGATGACCGCAGGGGACACCTGCACTGCCTTCCTACTCTTACTCTGTCTTTTGGTCACCCATTTTCTATCTCCCTCAGTAACTTTCACCTGCGGGTTGACCAACTCGCTAAACGTGCTATCCATGACGTCCTCAGCATCGCGGATGCTCAAAAGTGAGTCTATCCGCAGCTCCAGAGCCATCAAGCGGTCTAACAGGAGCTGCAACTGGACACACGTCTTGCACGTGAAGGAGCCAGGGACAGTGGACGTGTCCCTGAGCTCCCACATCGCACATGAGGAGCATGACACAGGTCTGGGATCTCCTGCCATGTCTTAAACCTTAGGTAAACTTATACAACTACAATTCCAAAAAACGAAAGAAAAAATAAATAAATTAGACAATGAAAAGAAAAACTACTTACCAGTCACTTACCAGGGATAAAAAGCACCTCCTCCTCCCCAAGTTTCGAATCCCCACCTAGATTCAAATTCCCAAACTCACTCTTGGTTGAGTCTCACTCTGGCTGTGTCTTCTCTGGCCAACCTCTCCTCATAGCTAATGCCCTCCATACCAGGCAGCATCCTGGTAAATCTCTTCTGCACCCTCTCTAAAGCCTCCACATCCTTCTGGTAGTGTGGCGACCAGAATTGAACACTATACTCCAAGTGTGACCTAACTAAGGTTCTATATAGCTGCAACATGACTTGCCAATTTTTATACTCAATGTCCCGGCCAATGAAGGCAAGTATGCCGTATGCCTTCTCCACCTGTGTTGCCCCTTTCAGTGACCTGTACACCTAGATCTCTCTGACTGTCAATACTCTTGAGGGGTCTACCATTCACTGTATATTCCCCACCTGTATTAGACCTTCAAGGAGCGCTGGAAGGATAAAAGAGAGGTAAAGAGGTTTACGGTGGAATTTAAGAGCTTGGGATCAAGGCAACAGAAGGTACAGTCAGCAATGATGGATGTTGGGAATCTTAAGAGGTCAGAATTAGATGAGCATTTATATCTCCAAAGGTTGAGGAGTTGGAGGAGATTACAGAGATAGGGAGGGGGTGAGGCCATGTAGGGATTTGAAGAAAAGGATGAGAATTTTAAAATCAAAGCATCACCACCAGTACAGGTCAGTGAGCGCAGGAACATTGGCTGGGACTTGGTGCGAGTTAAGATGTGGCAGGAGAGATTTGGATTACCTCAGGTTTATGATGAGTAGAATATGGGAGGGAGGTCTTGTGGTCCAGTGGGTAGAGTCCCTGCCTCTGAGCCAGGACCCCCGCGTTCAGGTCCCACTACAGGTCTTTATGGCCACAGAAGGTGCTTTCATCACATGGCCAAGTAGGTTGAGTATCAATTTGTAAATCCTTCCAACTACATGCCAATGGCAGGCAGAAAGAGGAGAGCTTCCTGGTGAACCATGTGTAAGCAAACCACTGCAGTATTTTGCCAAGCATAATCATTGGGCGAGAAGTCCATGGTCACCAACACCCTCTCTGGACATGGTACCTACAGAAGGACACGGAAGATTGGCCAGGCATGTCTGAGAATAGTCAAGTTTAGAGGTTGCAAACGCATGGATGAGGATTATAGCAGCAGATGATCTGAGGCAGGACATAGTTGAGTTAATGATGGAGGCCGAAAGATTGCAACAATACCTTGTTGCTAAAGTCAGCTCGAATATTATTCAATCTTAATTCATGCATCTACAATTTTCCATCAGGAGAAGGAAACTAATCTTAGCATAATAAGTGATGCACTATCAATTACCACAATGACAAGAGTAGTGGACTAATCGAGGCTTTATTGAGCAAAGATGTTGTGCCTCCTGCAGCTGTCACCAGAATGGCTGCAGCACCGGCGAGCGCACACATTTAAACGCCACCTACTGGGCGGAGCCAGCAGGCAGGGATTTACCCATGTGCCTCTATTATACGTGTCTTACCGTAATATATATAATACTGCTAGTAGTGACTACCACATTCACCTCCTGTTAAAAAAAGAGTCCGGCGGGGGTGGTGGTAAAAAAGAATTACAAGTTCAGTCTGTCGGGGGCCGTGACCCTCTTCTGCGATCGCCTCAGTCCTGGTGGTGATGTGGATGCCGACTTGGTCACCTGTGACTCCGGGAGCATGTTTTCCTCGTCTTCGTCACTCCTAAGTGGAACCAATGGGAGGACGGATCCTCCTGGGGCGGGGGCTGCGATGAGGTTTGCTGGGGGAGGGTATGTGGCGCAGGGGTGAATGAGGCAACCGGGGGGTGGGGGGGGTGCAGGTCGGGGGCCGTGGGTCAGGATTCAGCGGGTGCCAGGTCCAGGAGGGAGACTATGTCCTGGCGCCCGTCGGGGTGTGCCACGTAGGCGTAGTGCGGGTTCGCGTGTAGGAGGTGGACACGTTCGACCAAAGGGTTCGACTTATGGGTCCGCACATGCTTGCGAAGGAGGACGGGTTCAGGAACTGTCAGCCATGTTGGGAGCGAGACCCCGGAGGTGGACGTCCTGGGAAAGGCAATGAGACGTTCATGAGGGGGTCTCGTTAGTCGCGGTACAGAGGAGTGATCGGATGGAGTGGAACGCGTCGGGGAGGATCTCCTGCCAGCGGGAGACCGGGAGATTTTTAGACCGCAGGACCAGCAGGAAGGCCTTCCAGACCATCCCTTTCTCCCTCTCCACCTGTCCGTTTCCCCATGGGTTGTAGCAGGTCGTCCTGCTCGAGGCGATGCCCTTGCTGAGCAGGAACTGACGCAGCTCATCACTCATAAAAAAGGATGCCCAATCGCTGTGGACGTAGGTGGGGAAACCAAACCGTGTGAAGATGCTGTGGATGGCTTTAATGACCGTGGCAGAAGTCATATCGGGGCATGGGATGGCGAACGGGAGTACTCGTCGACCACGTTCAGAAAGTACGTGTTGCGGTCGGTGGAGGGGAGGGGCCCTTTGAAGTCCATGCTGAGGTGCTCAAAGGGGCGGGAGGCCTTCACCAGGTGCGCTCGATCTGGCTGGTAGAAGTGCGGCTTGCACTCCGCGCAGACCTGGCAGTCTCTGGTGACAGTCCTGACCTCCTCAATGGAGTAGGGCAGGTTGCGGGCCTTGGTGAAATGGAAGAACTGGGTGACCCCCGGGTGGCAGAGGTCATAGTGGAGAATCCGGAGGCGGTCCACTTGTGCGCTGGCACATGTACCGCGGGATAGGGCATCAGGGGGCTCATTGAGCTTCCCCGGGCGATACAAAATCTCGTAATTATAGGTGGAGAGCTCGATCCTTCACCTCAAGATCTTGTCGTTTTTGATATTGCCCCGCTGTGTGTTATTGAACATGAAGGCAACCGACCATTGGTCAGTGAGGGGAGTGAATCTGCTGCCGGCCAGGTCTTGCCTCCAATGTCGCACAGCTTCCACAATGGCTTGGGCCGCCTTTTCGACAGAGGAGTGCCGAATTTCAGAGGCATGGAGGGTGCGGGAAAAGAAGGCCACGGGCCTGCCCACCTGGTTGAGGGTGGAGGCCAGAGCTACGTCCCCGATGCATCGCTCTCGACCTGAAAGGGGAGGGACTCGTCGACCGCCTGCATCGTGGCCTTGGCGATGACTGCCTTGATGCGGTTGAAGGCCTGGCAGGCCTCAGCCGTGGGGGGAAAAACTGTGGACTGAATGAGTGAGCGGGCCTTGTCCGCATAATTAGGAACCCACTGGGCATAGTTGGAGAAAACCCCAGGCATTGTTTCAGGGCCTTGGGGCAGTGGGGGAGGGGGTGTTCCATGAGGGGGCGCATACGGTCTGGGTCAGGCCTTAGAACTCCATTTTGTACATGACATAGCCAAGGATGGCTAAGCGGTTGGTGCGGAACATGCATTTCTCCTTGTTGTACGTGAGGTTAAGGAGTTTGGCGGTTTGGAGGAATTTTTAGATGTTTGCGTCGTAGTCCTGCTGATCATGGCCGCAGATGGTGACGTTATCTAGGTACGGGAAGTTGGCCCGCAGTCTGTACCGGTCAACCATTCGGTCCATCTCAAGTTGGAAGACCGAGACCCCATTAGTGACGCCGAAGAGAACCCTAAGGAAGTGATAGAGGCAGCCATCTGCTTTGTACGCAGTGTATTGGTGGTCCTCCTGGCGGATGGGGAGAAGGTGGTAGGCGGACTTCAGGTCCACTGTGGAAAAGACCTGATACTGCATAATCTGATTGACCATGTCAGATATGATTGGGACGGGGTACACGTCGAGCTGCGTGTACCGATTGATGGTCTGACTGTAGTCAATGACCATCCTATGCTTCTCCCCAGTCTTTACTACTACCACTTGGGCTCTCCAGGGGCTGTTGCTGGCCTCAATGATCCCTTCCCGCTGAAGCCGTTGGACCTCCGACCTGATGAAGGTCCTGTCCTGGGCACTGTACCGTCTGCTCCTGGTGGCGACGGGTTTGCAATCCGGGGTGAGGTTTGCAAACAAGGTAGGTGGATCGACCTTAAGGGTCGTGAGGCCGCATACGGTGAGGGGGGGGGTAGGGATCCGCCAAATTTTAAGGTTAAGCTTTGGAGGTGGCACTGGAAGTCCAGGCCGAGTAACAGGACAGCGCAGAGGTGGGGGAGGACGTAGAGCCGGAAGTTGATAAACTCTACGCCTTGGACGGTGAGGGTCGCGATGCAGTACCCCCGGATTTCCACAGATAGGGATTCAGAAGCCAGGGAGATTTTCTGGGTAACGGGGTGTACTGCGAGGGGGCAGCGCCTTACCATCGTGGGGTGGATGAAGCTCTCTTGCTCCCGGAGTCAAAAAGGCAGGTCGTCTCGGGCCCATCAATTTTCACCGTCGTTGTTGCGGTCGCGAGTTTGCTGGGCCGGGACTGATCCAAGGTGATCGAGGCGAGCTGCCGCAGATGCTGGGAGGTCCCGGGCTGGTCAGCGGTGGTGAAGGTAGCAGCAGGCGATGAACGGCCAGACGAGCAGGGGTCCTGAAGCGCCGCCCAAAATGGCGCCGAAGATGGCGGCGCCCACGAGGCGCACATGGTGGGCGGCATCAAAGATGGCGGCGCCCACGGACCGCACGTGGCCTGCGGAGAAGAAGATGGCGGCGCCCACGTGCCACACGTGGCTTGCGAGGAGGAAAATGGTGGCGCCCCTGGGTCGCACGTGGGTGGTGCAGGAACGCCAGGCCTGGAAACAGCAGCCACCGACCGGGCCTGGCAAACAGAAACAAAGTGTCCCTTCTTTCCACATCCATTGCAGGTCGTGCTCTGTGCCGGGCAGTGCTGCCGGAGGTGTTTGTTCTGTCCGCAAATATAGACTTGGGCCTCCCAGGGTTGCCTGGCTGCCACGCAGCGCAGGCTTGCCGTGAGCTGGAGTCGGCAGCTGGTGGGGCCCACGATGCCCATGAGGGTGCCGCGCGGTCAGGGGCGTACGACTAAATGTTACGGGAGGCCACTTCTAACGAGTTCGCGAGCTGCCTACTTCCTGCAGGGTCAAGCATACCCCCTTCCAGTAGGTGCTGGCAGACATACGCAGACCTCATGCCCGTAACGAAGGCATCTCAGATTAAAAGTTCTGTGTGCTGGATTGCCGAAACTGCCTGACAGTCACAGTTCCTCCCTAGGATGTGCAGGGCACACCAGAAATGGTCCAGAGACTCACCAGGGAGTTGCTGTCTCGTGGACAGGAGGTGCCTGGCGTATAGTTGGTGGACTGGCCAAACGTAATGTCCCTTCAGAAGCTCCATCGCTTCGAAGTGGGTGCATCCCGGATGAGAGGAAAAATGTCAGGGCTCACCCGTGAATAAAGGACTTGGAATTTCTGCGCGTCCGAGGGTTCCTCAGCGGATGTTCGGAGGTAGCTTTCGAAGCAGGCTAGCCAGTGGTCAAAAGTGGACGTAGCGTTGGCTGCTTGAGGGCTCAGCTGCAAGTGATCAGGCTTGATGCGAAGATCCATTGTTTTAAAAATCTTTGCTCAATAAATTGATGCACTATCAATTCCCATAAAGACGAGAGTAGTGGAATAATCAAGGCTTTATTGAGCAAAGATGTTGTGCCTCATGTAGCTGCCACCAGAATGGCTGCAGCACCGGTGAGCACACACATATTTATACGCCGCCTACTGGGCGGAGCCAGCAGGCAGGGATTTACCCATGTACCTCGATTTTACGTGTCTTACCGTAATACTTATAATTCTGCCAGTGGTGACTATCACAATAAGCAGCGAGAGCCAGAACACACATATCATTCGCTCAACATCTGTACTAACAGGTGCCAATGTAAAAGATTCTTTCGATGTTTGTAACAGTGATAATGGATGATTTCCTTCTGAAAATAACATTTTGAATATTGCACATGAGTAACTTGCATATTGCACATGAGTAACATGTGATAAGTACAGCATGCATAGCTCTGGAGCTTTCATTCCCAAAACTTTTTATCAATGTGTCCTTGTGTCATTTCGGGGCCTGTTGGAGGAATGAGTAGAGATTGGTTGCTATGTTTGGCCAAAAAACCATTAACATTGTATTATGCTACAGCAGGAAGGTAGAAGGTGATATAGAGAGACCTTGGTCTTTTCTTATCCACCAATTTTTGTTTTTCAATGATATGGCTCGGTCACTGTTTCAAAATAAGGGGTCACACACTTAATACAAAGATGAGGAAGAAATATTTCTCTCAGAGGGTTGTGAGTCTTTGGAACTCTCTTCCTAAAAATGTGGTTGAGATAGAGTCTTGGAATACCTTAAGGGAGAGGTGGATAGATTCCTGATAAAGGAGTGAAAGGTTATCGAGCGTAGGCAGGAATGTGGAGTTGAGGTTAAAATGAGATCAGCCGTTATCTTATGGAATGGCAGAGCAGGCTCGAGGGACAGAGTGGCCTACTCTTGCTCCCGATCCGTATGTTCACATTTCAAAATAACTCCAGTTGTACTAAGGCAGATGAATTTAATTCTAATAAAGGGTTTCCATTTTATTTTATGCCAGTTCTCATTGTATATTGTACATTAATCCATCTCTCAGCATTAGTTATCAATGTCGGCCTGGGTGTATTCCCAATAAACCACAGGCTCAGGCTAATGTCCTGGGGGCATTGGCTTAAATCCCACCATGGCAACTGGTGGAAATTCAATTCAATTAATTGTTTTAAAATTTGGAATTGAAAAAGCTTGTGACCACAAAGCCATTGTTGTAAAAGCCCGTCTGGTTTCATTAATGACCTTTCGGAAAGGAAATCTGCTGATCTGGCCTATGTGTGGCTCCAAATCTACAGCAAAGTGGCTGACTCTTAAATGCCCTCTGAAAATTCAAGCAAGCAACTCAGTCGTATCAAATCGCTACAGAGTCTAAAGGGAATGAAAACAGATGGACCACCCAGCATCTACCTAAGAACCGAAAATGGCAAACACAACCCTATCGATTCTGCAAAGTCCTCCTTAGTAACATCTTGCTGCTTGTGGCAAAATTGGGAGAGTTGTCTCACAGACTAGTCTAGAAACAGCCTGATTTAGTCATACTCAGAGTCCAAACTTGCAGGTTAATGTCCCAGAAACCACCATGGCAATACCTATGTATGCCTATCGCATCAGAGGTGGCGGCTCACTGATATAGCCTTGGGAGAGATTTGGCCTCGAAGTTCCTAACATCAATTCTGAATCCTATGGAGTCATTTGGTATCAGCTGAAACATAGGCAAAGAAACCTCCTGCTGATTACCACCAGCCCCCCCGCCCCCCCGCCAACACCCTCAGTTGGTGGATCAGTACGCTTCTATGGTGAACATCAATTTGAAAAAGCACTGAGGGTGGCGAGGACACAAAATATACTCTGAGTGGGGAGGCTGTAGTGTAGTTGTATTGTCGCTAGACTAGTAATCCAGAGATCCATAGTCATCCTCTTGGGACCCGGGTTTGAATCCCGCCATGGCAGATGGTAAAATTTGAATTCAATAAAAAATCTGGAATTAAAAGTCTAAAGGTGACCATGAAACCATTGTCAATTGTCATAAAACCCCATCTGGTTCACAAATGTCTTTTAGGGAAGGAAATCAGTCATCCTTACCTTGTCTGGCCGATATGTGACTCCAGATCCACAGCAATGTGGCTGACTCTTAACTGCCCTCAGAGATGGGCAATAAATGCTAAGCTGGCTTAGCCAGTGGCACTTACATTCCATGAACGAATAAAACAAAAAGCACCAAAAGCACCACCACTGACCAAGCTGGCCGGGTTTGACCTTGGGCAGGATTCTCGGGTTGCCCGGCAGACGTGGCCGGAAATCCGCTCCCCATCTCCTGTAGCCTTTCACACTATCTTGAAACTTTTCAAAAGTGTCTGAGATGTGACATCAAAATGCAATTACATGTTCTAAAAAGCAATGACTACAACAGACATGGTAATTGAATTCCTCAGGCATATACAGCCAGCAGGACTTTAAGAATGGTTTAGCAAGCCAGAGTGGAGAGATCAGTTGCTGTACTGAAAGGCTGCAATAAGTTGTTTTTCACTCCCTCCTTCATTGTCTAAAGTATTATGCCAGAATTTGCAAAGGAATCATCCTGAGAAGAGAATTCTACTGCAATTAGAGATCTTCTGGAAATAAAATGCGGAAATTTGCTCCATACAACAGCCTGGAAGACAACTGAACAAAATACCCACAATATGAATTCACTGCATCGAGGTCAGCCAAAGGATAGTTCACCTTATGTTCCTTTGTTTGGTTTCTCTTCTTCACAAATTGTAAAAAATCTTCAGCCTATCCTCTTATTCTACCATCTGTGCCAGGTATGGCTCCAACCAATGTGTATGTCGTATGAATGGTGGTTGCGATTTACCTAGTTTTTTTTAAAATTCGGGAAGTAGTGTCAATAAATGTATCTTGTTCTTTCTTTAAGCCGTCTGACTAATTCTTTGTAATCTGAAAGCGTACCGAGTGGGAGTCCTGCAGTATTGGCAAAGCACATCCTCTCTAAATTTATCAAAACTCCCTGTGGCAGTCAGACCCGGAGTGGTAGAGTAGGGGAGTCAATTTTAGTCCTCCTCACATAATCGTAACAATGTGTTATTGAGAGACAGTTGCAGGCGCTGCGAAGGTTATGGACCCTTATATATTCTGGCAATAAGGGCAGCACGGTGGCGCAGTGGTTAGTTTTGCTGCCTCAGGGCGCCAAAGTCCCAGGTTCGATCCCGGCTCTGGGTTACTGTCCGTATGGAGTTTGCACATTCTCCCCATGTTTGCGTGGGTTTTGCCCCCACAACCCAAAGATGTGCAGGGCAGGTGGATTGGCCACGCTAAATTGCCCCTTAATTGGAAAAAATGAATTGGGTACTGTAAATTTAAATATATATATATATATATATATTGTGGCAATAGTACAGAGAATTTGTGCTCCAGCACTTGCCACGCCCCTAGCCAAGCTGCTGCAATTCAACACTGGCAGCTTCCCAGAAAGTGGGAAATTGTGCAGGAATTTCTTGTGCTTCGAAGGCAGGACAAACCAACCCAGCCAATTACCACCCCATCAGTCTGCTCTCGACCATCAACAAAGTGATGGAAGGGGCCATCGGCAGTGCTATCAAGCGTCACTTAAGCAGCAATAACCTGTTCACGAACACTTAGTTTGGATACCGCCACGGTCACTCAGCTCCTAACCTCATTACAGCATTGATCCAAACATTGTCAAACATGCTGAACTCCTGAAGCGAGAGTGACTGCCCTTGACACCAAGGCAGCATTTGACGGATTGTGACATCAAGGAGCCAGAGCAATACTGGAGTGAATGTGAATCAGGGGGAAACAACATACACATTGGTTGGAGCCATACCTGGCACAAAGGAATATAGTTGTGGTTGTTGTAGGTCGGTCATCTCATTGCCAGGACATCACTGCAGGAGGTCCTCACGGTAGTGTCCTAGGCCCAACCATCTTTAGCTGCTTCATTAATGACATTCTTTACATCATAAGATCAGAAGTAGGAATTTTCGCTGATGACTGCACAATGTTCAGCTCCAGTAACAACTCCTCAGATACTGAAGCAGTCCGTATTCACATACAGCAAGATCTGCACAATATTCAGACTTGGGTTGACAAGCGGCAAGGAATATTCATGCCACACAAGTGCCGGGCAATGGCCACCTCCAATACTGGGGGAATCTAACTATCTCCCCTTAACATTCAATGGCATTACCATCATGAAGCTCCCTGCCTGCCCGCCCCCCCCCCCCCCCCCCCCCCCCCCGCCGTCCCCCCTCACTATCAACATCCTGGGGGTTGGATTGATGAGAAACTGAACTGGGCTAACCATCTAAACACTGTGGTTACAAGAGCAGGTCAGAGGCTGGGAATTCTGCAGGGAGTAACTCACTCCTGACTTCCTAATCCTGTTCACCATCTACAAGTCACTACAAGGAGTGAAGCTCCAACAGCACTCAAGAATCTCCACAGCGACTTTCGGTTGCGGCTATGCCTTGGTAGGTCGCACGTTTGGCAGCTCCCGCCGGGAACAGACTTTGGGGCTCTTCAGAGGGGCCCCAACGGCAATTGTTCGACGGCTTCCAGTGTGGGAAGGTGATAGCAAGGTCCCCCCGACATTATATGGATTGGACCAGGAGTGGAGCGGTTAAAAAAGTGATCTTGGTGCAGCGAAAAGTGCAAGGGAGGAAAAGCAAGATGGCGGTGGGTGGAGACCAAGCAGTGTGGGCGCAGTGGTCGCAGGAGCAGCAGGAGTTTCGTAAACGCTGCTGAGGACAGAAATGCTGGCGCCAATGAAGGCGGCGATTGAGAATCTTGTGGAGACCCAGAAGGCCCAAGGGGCGGCGATCCGGGAGGTGCGGCAAAAAGCCTCGGAGAACGAGGACGAGATCTTGGGCCTAGCGGTGAAGGTGGAGGCACACGAGGCGCTGCACAAGAGGTGGGTGGAAAAATTCGAGGACCTGGAATAGGTCGAGGAGGAAGAATCTTCGGATTCTGGGTCTCCCTGAAGGAGTGGAGGGGCCCGATGCCGGGGCATATATGAGCACGATGCTCAATTCGCTGATGGGCGCGGGAGCTTTCCCGAGGCCCCTGGAGCTGGATGGGGCTCATCGGGTCCTGGCAAGGAGACCCAAAGCCAACGAGCCGCCAAGGGCTGTAGTGGTGAGGTTCCACCGCTTTATGGACAGAGTGTGTCCTGAGATGGGCCAAAAAAGAACGGAGCACCAGGTGGGAGAACACGGAGATCCGAATTTACCAGGACTGGAGTGCGGAGGTGGCTAAGAAAAGGGCTGGTTTCAACCGGGCTAAGGCGGTGCTCCATCGGAAGGGGGTGAAGTTCGGGATGCTGCAGCCAGCGCAAATGTGGGTCACGTTCCAAGATCGGCACCACTATTTTGAAACGCCTGATGAGGCATGGAACTTTATACAGGCTGAAAAGTTGGACTCAAATTGAGGGTTTGTCGTGGGGGTATGTTTACTGTGTTTACTGCGTTTGGGGAATGTTATTTTTGTTTGAGTGCTGGGTGGGGATGGGTGAATGGATTTGATGTGAGGGCTGTGGGAGAGTGTGGGCGTCAGTGTTGGAGGGGCAGGGCCCCACGGATGAAGAGGGGGGGGTGGAGGCCCGGGGATGGGGAGTTGGGGTAAGGCCGCAAAAAGGAGCTGCGCCAGAGGGGGCGGGGCCAGCTCAGGAAAGCACGGGCTTTCTCCCGCGTTAGGGAAGGATGGGGGTGGGGCCGGGGGGGGAAGGGCGTGCTGGAGAGGAGTGCACACTGATTGCCAAGGGGTGGGGGGATTCTCACACTGGGGGGGTCGATGGAATGGCGGGAGAGGCCGGGGTCAGCAGGAGTCAGCTGACTAACGGGAGTGTCATGGGGGGAGCAAAATGGCTAGATGAGGATCTAGCAGGGGGAGGGGGGGAGGGGTGGGGAACTGAGTTGCTGCTGCATTGGCCAAAGGGGAGCTGGAAGTAGGAGAGGTAGTCGGGGCGAGGGTCCGCCGCCTGGGGGACTGGAGGGTGCGGGAGGCGCGGGCACGTGGCTGGCCTAGAAAAGGAGATGGCTAGTCGGGCGGGGGTGGGGGGGGAGCTGGCCCCTGATCCGGCTGATAACTTGGAATGTGAGGGGCCTAAACGGGCCGGTCAACAGGGCCCGGGTGTTCGCGCACTTAAAGGGACTGAAGGCAGACGTGGTTATGCTCTAGGAGACATCTGAAGGCGGTAGATCAGGTTAGGCTGAGAAAGGGATGGGTAGGGCAGGTCTTTCCGTCAGGGCTGGATGCGAAGAACAGAGGGGTTGCAATACTGGTGGGGAAGCGGGTGTCGTTCGAGGCACATAATATTGCAGTGGATAATGGAGGTCGATATGTGATGGTGAATAGTAGGTTGCAGGATGTGCGGGTGGTACTGGTGAATGTATATGCCCCGAATTGGGATGATGCCGGATTTATGGAACGCATGCTGGGTCGGATTCCGGATCTGGAGGTGGGAAGCTTGATAATAGGGGGGGACTTCAACACGGTGCTGGACACAGCACTGGACCGTTCTAGGTCCAGGACGGGTAAGAGGCCGGCTGTGGCCAAGGTGCTCAGGGGGTTTATGGACCAGATGGGGGGAGTGGATCCATAGAGGTTTGCCAGGCCGCTGGCCAGGGAATTTTCCTTTTTTTCCCATGTCCATAGAGCCTACTCCTGGATAGATGTTTTCATTTTGAGTAGGGCGCTAATCCGGAAAGTGGAGGGAACGGAATATTCGGCCATAGCCATCTCGGACCACGCCCCGCATTGGGTGGAGCTGGAGTTGGGGGAGGAGAGGGACCAGCGCCCGCTGTGGCACCTTGATGTGGGACTGTTGGCGGATGAGGGGGGGTGCGGGCAGGTGCGGGGGTGTATTGAAAGATATTTGGAGGTCAACGACAATGGGGAGGTGCAGGTCGGGGTAGTCTTGGAGGCGTTGAAGGCGGTGGTCAGGGGACAGCTAATCTCCATTAGGGCCCACAGGGAGAAGAGAGAGTGGAGGGAGAGGGGAGAGGTTGGTGGGGGAGATTTTAAGGGTGGACAGGAGGTATGCAGAGGCCCGAGGAGGGGCTACTTAGGGAGCGACGGAACCTCCAGACGGAATTCAACCTGTTGACCATGGGGAAAGCAGAGGCACAGTGGAGGAAAGCGCAGGGGACGACGCATGAGTATGGGGAGAAGGAGAGTTGCATGCTGGCACATCAGCTTCGTAAGATTGAGGCAGCGAGAGAGATTGGTGGAGTTAAGGATAGAGGGGGGAATACGGTGCGGAGTGCGGTGAGAATAAACAAGGTATTTAGGGACTTCTATGGGGATCTGTACAGATCTGAGCCCCCAGCGGGGGAGATGGGGATGCGACGATTCCTAGATCAGCTGAGGTTCCCAAGGGTGGAGGAGGAGCAGGTGGCTGGTTTGGGGGCGCCGATTGGGCTGGAGGAACTGGTTAAAGGATTGGGGAGCATGCAGGCGGGGAAGGCCCCGGGGCCGGATGAGTTCCCGGTTGAATTCTACAGGAAATACATGGACCTGCTGGGCCCGTTGCTAGTGAGGACTTTTAATAAGGCGAGGGAGGGGGGGAACGTTGCCCCCGACAATGTCCAGGGCACTGATTTCTTTGATCTTGAAGCGGGACAAGGATCCATTGCAATGTGGGTCGTCTAGACCGATCTCGCTCCTCAATGTTGATGCTAAGTGTCATGATATTCAAACACACACATCATGATGGACACACTAACAGGCAAATCAGAGTACACAACACCACAACCAATCACAGACAAGAACACCAACCACATAAAAAGCACGAGCACGACACCTGGAGGTCAGTAGGTCTGGGGAGAAGGAAGCATGAAAGAGCTGTTGAAACACCACAAGCAGGGAGCCCCCCACGTGCAGAGTGCAAAGACCAAGTTGTAAATAGTGAGTTTAAATAAACAAGTGTTGTACCATATGCAACTGTGTTGGCTCTTCTGTGTGTTAGAACACCCAACACCACATGGTACAGGAGTGGATCGATACCTGCCTACCAACCTGCCATTCTGGACATGGACCACACCGGCAAACCGCAGCCGATGCAAGTCACGGGGAACCTAGGCACCAACTGGAAGCTCTACAGGCAGCGATTTGACCTGTACATCCGTGCCACCGAAAAACAGAATGTCTCGGATGATTCGAAGATTGCAATGCTCCTCTTCTACGCAGGCCCCCACCCAAATGATGTCTTTAATTCACTGGTGTTCGAGGAAGGCGAAAACCAGGCCAAATATGACACGGTCATCCTCAAAATGGACCAGCACTTTCAAACTGAAGTAAACGAAACTTTCGAAAGATACATCTTTCAGCAACGCCTGCAAGGTAAGGAGGAGCTTTTTCAACCCTTTTTGACGCACCTCCGGATTCTAGCGCAGTCCTGCGGTTACGGCACCACCACAGAGTCCATGATCAGGGACCAGATTGTTTTTGGCGTTGCCTCCAGTGGCCTACGCCAGCAGCTTCTTAAAATAAAGAGCCTCACCTTAGCGTCTGCTGTGGAAGCCTGTGTCCTCCATGAAAATGCGACCTGCCGTTTTGCCCGATTTCAGGCGTCCGAGTTGGCACGGAGGGGGTCCCCAGCCGTCGAATCGGCAAGCCAGGCCGCCCACGACGTTGAACGCATCCAGGCCGTCGATTTCTTCCCGCCCCACGGCCCGGACGACAGCGGCCGCTTCCCGCGCTTTTCGCGGTCTCCCGCGCAGGTGCGCGCCAAGAATAACGGCCACAACGAGGGACGCACTGCGCAGGCGCGCCCACCGCAAGATCGCACTGCGCATGCGCAGTGGCGCAACGAACGCCGTGACGTCATGACGTGCAGCAAGTGTGGAGGTCTACACTTAAAAGGGCAATGTCCTGCAAAATACCAACAGTGCAACAGATGTGCCATGATAGGCCACTACGCAGCCCGCTGTCGTGCGGCTCAACCCATGGATCCGGCGCATCCTCGACAACCTCGCACACGAGTCAGGACCGTCCAGCCCACGCATCAAGACTTCCAGTTAAGTGATGCAGATGACCAGGATGACTTCAGAGTTGCCGTCATTGATGTCAACAAGGTCAATGCCATCAATCCAGACGATGAGTGGTGTGCCACCCTGACGGTCAACCGATCGCGCGTCGCCTTCCGTCTGGACACCGGCGCATCCGCCAACCTGATTGCTTACTCTGCAGTCCAGGCCATGAAGGTCAAACCACTCATCACACCATCCCGGCTTAAGATGGTTGACTATAACGGGAACGTTATCCCGTCCGTAGGATCTTGCCAGCTACAGGTGACTCACAAGGGGTACACGGCCACACTCCCCTTCGAAGTTGTGGGCTCATCAAAGGACTCGTTACTGGGCGCACAAGCGTGTAAGGTCCTTCACCTGGTACAGCGCATCATGTCTCTCTCTCCAGATGAGATATCCGACTTCCCGGATGCTGAGTTCCACGCGAATCTCCATTCCCTCCTCGCTCACAACCAGGAGGTTTTTGAAGGCATGGGGACATTGCCACACACGTACAAGATTCGACTCAGACCGGACGCCATCCCTGTCGTTCACGCACCTCGCAGGGTTCCTGCGCCTCTCAAAGACCGCCTCAAGGCACAACTGCAGATTCTTCAGGACCAAGGGGTCCTATCCAAGGTCACGGAGCCCACGCCATGGGTCAGCTCCATGGTCTGTGTAAAGAAGCCCTCTGGCGAGCTCCGTATATGTATAGATCCAAAAGATCTGAACAACAACATCATGCGGGAACACTATCCCATCCCAAAACGAGAAGACCTCACCAGCGAGATGGCGCGAGCCAACATATTCACTAAATTGGATGCGTCCAAAGGATTCTGGCAGATCCAACTGGACCCGGCCAGCCGAAGACTATGCACATTCAACACCCCTTTTGGCAGATTCTGCTACAACCGGATGCCATTCGGCATCATTTCGGCATCTGAAGTATTCCACCGCATTATGGAGCAGATGATGGAAGGCATCGAAGGGGTACGTGTATATGTGGACGATATCATCATTTGGTCCACCACTCCGCAGGAACACATGCATCGTCTTCGACGTGTCTTCACCCGCATACGGCAAAATGGCCTGCGTCTCAACCGTGCGAAGTGTGCTTTCGGCCAGACGGAGCTGAAATTCCTCGGGGACCACATCTCAAGGTCCGGGGTCCGTCCCGATGCAGACAAGGTTAGCGCCATCACAGCCATGCCACGACCGGCTGACAAGAAGGCTGTCTTAAGATTCCTGGGCATGGTCAACTTCCTTGGGAAGTTCATTCCCAACCTGGCTTCTCATACAACAAACATGCGCCATCTCGTAAAAAAATCGACGGAATTCAACTGGCACCAGTCGCATCAGCAGGAATGGGAGGAGCTCAAGCACAAACTGGTCACGGCACCAGTGCTGGCCTTCTTTGACGCGACTCGCCCTACAAAGATCTCAACAGACGCCAGCCAATCTGGTATTGGAGCGGTACTCCTGCAAAAAGACAGCACGTCATCATGGGCCCCGGTTGCGTATGCCTCACGAGCCATGACCCCTACCGAACAGCGCTACGCGCAAATCGAAAAAGAATGCCTGGGCTTGTTAACTGGACTGGACAAGTTCCACGACTATGTGTATGGCCTGCCACGATTCACGGTCGAAACTGACCACCGCCCCCTGGTCAACATCATTAACAAAGACCTGAACGACATGACTCCTCGCCTCCAGCGCATCTTACTCAAACTCAGGAGGTACGATTTTGAACTGATCTACACTCCGGGGAAGGAACTCATAGTGGCGGACACTCTTTCCCGAGCAGTGAGCACACCACCAGATGCGGAGGGGTTCGTGCGTCAAATTGAGGCACACGTGACTCTGACAGCAGCAAATATGCCAGCTGATGATCCTTGTCTGGCCCACATACGCGCAGAGACGGCGACTGACCCTCTGCTGCAGCGAGTGATGCGCCACATGACGGAAGGGTGGCTAAAAGGGCAGTGCCCCCAGTTTTACAATGTGCGAGATGATCTCACCAATATAGACGGGGTCCTTATGAAATCGCATAGGATCGTCATTCCACACAGTGTGCGCCAGATGATTCTTCGTCAACTACACGAAGGCCACCTGGGTGTCGAAAAATGCAGACGAAGGGCCCGGGCGGCGGTATATTGGCCGGGTATTAATGAAGACATAGCCAACATGGTGCTCAACTGCACAACCTGTCAGAGGTTTCAGCCGGCGCAACCTCCGGAAACACTTCTACCACACGAGATGGTGACGTCCCCCTGGGCGAAGGTGGGTGTTGACCTATTTCACGCGCTCGGCAGAGATTACATTGTTATTATAGACTACTTCTCAAACTACCCGGAAGTCATGCCTCTCCATGATCTGACGTCGTCCGCAGTCATTGGGGCCTGCAAGGAAACGTTTGCTCGCCATGGCATTCCAAGGACTGTCATGTCAGACAATGGACCTTGTTTTGCCAGCCGTGAATGGTCGTCCTTTGCCGCAGCATATGGTTTCACTCATGTGACATCCAGCCCTCTGCATCCACAATCGAACGGGAAGGCTGAAAAGGGTGTCCACATCGCAAAGCGGCTCCTGTGCAAGGCGGCTGATGCCGGATCGGACTTTAACCTTGCCTTGCTGGCCTATCGATCGGCCCCGTTATCCACGGGCCTCTCGCCAGCGCAGCTACTAATGGGTCGCTCCCTCAGGACGACGGTACCTTCCGTCCTGGCACCGACAACAGACCATGAGGCGGTTCTTCGGGACATGCAACTGCAGCGTGATCGCCAGAAAGGTCGGTACGACACACGAGCGACGGACCTGCCCCCCCTGTCCTCCGGAGACAAAGTACGCGTCCATCAACCGTATGGTGGCTGGTCAGCACCGGCCGAAGTCCTCCGACAAGTGGCTCCCCGCTCGTTCCTGGTTCGCATGCCGGATGGTTCCGTGCGTCGCCGCAATCGGCGCGCCCTTCGCCGACTTCCACGTTCACAGCCACACAACACGCCAGATCCTCAACAGGCTTCCGAGGATGACTTTGTGGAGCTGCCGCACATCACGCCCTTTCCATCGCCACCCATGGCCATGCCTGCACAGCAGCCGGTGGTTCTTGATCCACCCTTAAGGCGGTCAACCCGAATTCGTCGCAAACCCATTAGAATGGACTTATAATACAGTTCATATGTTTAATAAGTTGGACAATTTTACATGATAACCTGTTGTTGTTTATCGTTCCAGATGTCGTCTGACTGGACAACTGTTCAAAATTTTTTTTCTTCTTCTCTCGTTCGCATTTCTGTTATGTTATGGTACAACTGGATTCATGTGACGCACTCGACATCGCCCCATGTACATAGTTCCGTCATAGACACATGCTGCACACGACACACACACACTCTTAGATGCACTCACGTCACGATCATATTTATTACCACGTAGGCACATATCTTTGTAAAAAGGGGGGATGTCATGATATTCAAACACACACATCATGATGGACACACTAACAGGCAAATCAGAGTACACAACACCACAACCAATCACAGACAAGAACACCAACCACATAAAAAGCACGAGCACGACACCTGGAGGTCAGTAGGTCTGGGGAGAAGGAAGCATGAAAGAGCTGTTGAAACACCACAAGCAGGGAGCCCCCCACGTGCAGAGTGCAAAGACCAAGTTGTAAATAGTGAGTTTAAATAAACAAGTGTTGTACCATATGCAACTGTGTTGGCTCTTCTGTGTGTTAGAACACCCAACACCACACTAAGTTGCTGGCGAAGGTGTTGGCTACGAGAATTGAGGACTGTGTCCCGGGGGTGATTCATGAGGACCAGATGGGATTTGTGAAGGGTAGGCAGCTAAATACAAATGTGCGGAGGCTCCTCAATGTGATTATGATGCCCTCGGTGGAGAGGGAAGCGGAGGTGGTGGCAGCTATGGACGCGGAAAAGGCCTTTGATCGGGTGGAGTGGGAGTATCTTTGGGAAGTGTTGCGCGAGTTTGGGTTCGGAGAGGGGTTCATCAGTTGGGTCAGGCTGCTATATAGAGCCCCAGTGGCGAGTGTGTCTACGAACCACAGAGGTCGGAGTACTTTCGGCTGTACCGGGGGACGAGGCAGGGGTGCCCCTTCTCCCCCTTGTTGTTTGCATTGGCAATTGAGCCGCTAGCCATGGCACTGAGGGAGTCCAGGAAATGGAGGGGACTGGTCCGGAGGGGGGGGGGGGGGGGAGGGGGGGGGGGGAGAGGAACACCGGGTGGCGTTGTATGCGGATGACCTGTTGTTGTCTGTCGCAGATCCAGTGGAGGGGATGGCGGAGGTCATGCGGATCCTGAGGGAGTTTGGGGACTTTTCGGGGTATAAACTCAATTTAGGGAAGAGTGAGCTCTTTGTGGTGCATTCAGGGGACCAGGGAAGGGGGATGGACGAGCTACCGCTGAAGAGGGCGGAAAGGAGCTTTCGGTACCTAGGGATCCAAGTAGCTAGGAGTTGGGGGCCCTGCACAAGCTCAATTTGACGCGGTTGGTGGAGCAGATGGAGGAGGACTTTAAAAGATGGGATATGCTGCCACTCTTACTAGCGGGTAGGGTACGGTCGGTTAAAATGACGGTCCTCTTGAGGTTTCGCTTTGTGTTCCAGTGCCTTCCCATTATGATCCCCAAGGCCTTTTTCAAACGGGTAAGCAGGAGCATCATGGGATTTGTGTGGGCGAATAAGACCCCTAGGATGAAGAGAGTGTTTCTGGAGCGTAGCAGGGACAGGGGGGTGCTGGCACTGCCGAACTTGTGTGGCTATTATTGGGCAGCCGATGTGACGATGATCCGAAGGTGGGTAATGGAGGGAGAGGGAGCGGCATAGAAGAGGCTAGAGATGGTGTCCTGTGTGGGCACGAGCCTGAGGGCGCTGGTGACGACACCGCTGCCGCTCTCGCCGACAAGGTACACCACGAGTCCGGTGGTGGCGGCGACGCTGAAGATCTGGGGCAGTGGAGGCGACACAGGGGGAGGCGGGAGCCTCGGTTTGGTCCCCGATTCGGCAGAATCATCGGTTCGTCCCGGGAAGGATGGATGGGGGGTTTCGGAGCTGGCATCGGGCAGGGATTAGAAGAATGGGGGAGCTTTTCATCGATGGGACGTTTGCGAGCCTAGGGGCGCTGGAGGAGAAGTTTGGGCTACCCCTGGGAAACGCTTTCAGGCACATGCAAGTGAGGGCGTTTGTGAGGCGGCAGGTGAGGGACTTCCCGCTGCTTCTGGCACATGGGATTTGGGACAGGGTGATTTCAGATGTATGGGTTGAAGAAGGCAAGGTTTCAGCGATTTACCAGGAACTGAAGGAAGAGGAGGAGGCCTCGGTGGAGGAGTTAAAGGGCAAGTGGGAGGAAGAGCGTGGGGAGGAGATAGATGAGGGTTTGTGGGCTGATGCCCTGAGTAAGGTTAATTCTTCCTCCTCTTGCGCCAGGCTCAGCCTAATACAGTTCAAAGTTACTCACAGAGCGCATATGACAGGGGCGAGGTTGAGTAGGTTCTTTGGGGTGGAGGACAGATGTGGGAGGTGCTCGGGGAGCCCAGAAAATCACGTCTATATGTTCTGGTCGAGCCCGACGCTGGATGTGTTCTGGAGGGGTTTTGCGAGGACTATGTTCAAGGTGGTGAACGCCCGGGTCAACCTGAGCTGGGGATTGGCATTATTTGGGGTATCGGACGAGCCGGGAGTGCAGGAGGCGAAAGAGGCCGGTATTCTGGCCTTTGCGTCCCTGGTAGCCCGGCGGAGGATTTTGTTACTGTGGAAAGATGCAAAGCCCCCTAGTGTGGAAGCTTGGATCAATGACATGGCAGGGTTCATCAAGCTGGAGAGGATAAAGTTTGCCTTGCGAGGGTCTGTGCAGGGGTTCCTCAGACGGTGGCAACCGTTCCTAGACTATCTCGCGGAGCGTTAGGAGGAGGTCAGCAGCAGCAGCCCAAGGTGGGGGGGGGGGGGGGGAGGTTTCTTTTGGGGTGGTGTTTGGGTGAAGGTGTTTTTTTTTCTCCCTATTTGTGTTTTTAAATGTTCTTTGGGGGGTTATTGTATATGGGGGAAATCCAATGTATAATTTCTGATTGTTGTGTTCTTGTTTCTCTCTTTTTGTTTGGGGGGGGGGGGTTTGTTGAAAATTTATTGAAAAATTTGAATAAATTTATATTTTTTAAAAATAGAATCTCCACAGCATCCAGGAAAGGCAGTTCACTTGATTTGCACCCCAGCCGCCACCTTTAACATTCACTCCCTTCACCACCAACAGTGGCAGCAGTGTGTACCATCTACAAGATGCACTGCAGCAAGGCCCCACAGATATCACCTCCCAAGCCTGCAAAGTCTAACCAGGGCACTGGCGAGGTGGGTGCTGACAGTGCCAAACAGTGGACCTGGAACATAGAACATAGAACATTACAGCGCAGTACATGCCCTTCGGCCCTCGATGTTGCGCCCACCTGTGAAACCACTCTAAAGCCCATCTACACTATTCCCTGATTGTCCATATGTCTATCTAATGACCATTTGAATGCCCTTAGTGTTGGCGAGTCCACTACTGTTGCAGGCAGGGCATTCCACGCCCTTACTACTCTCTGAGTAAAGAACCTACCTCTGACATCTGTCTTATATCTATCTCCCCTCAATTTAAAGTTATGTCCCCTCGTGCTAGACATCACCATCCGAGGAAGAAGGCTCTCACTGTCCACCCTATCCAATCCTCTGATCATCTTGTATGCCTCAATTAAGTCACCTCTTAACCTTCTTCACTCTAACGAAAACAGCCTCAAGTCCCTCAGCCTTTCCTCATAAGATCTTCCCTCCATACCAGGCAACATTCTGGTAAATCTCCTCTGCACCCTTTCCAATGCTTCCACATTCTTCCTATAATGCGGCGACCAGAATTGCACGCAATACTCCAAATGCGGCCGCACCAGAGTTTTGTACAGCTGCAACATGACCTCATGGCTCTGAAATTCAATCCCTCTACCAATAAAAGCTGACACACCTTACGCCTTCTTAACAACCCTCTCAACCTGGGTGGCAACTTTCAGGGATCTATGTACATGGACATCTCTCCGCTCATCCACACTGCCAAGAATCTTACCATTAGCCCAGTACTCTGTCTTCCTGTTATTCCTTCCAAAATGAATCACCTCACACTTTTCTGCATTAAACTCCATTTGCCACCTCTCAGCCCAGCGCTGCAGCTTATATATGGAGATTATGCTGAGTGTTCTAAATGGAGCTCTCAAATCGCCCATACTGAGCAGCCACAGTTGCAGACCTGTCAGGATGCCGATTTTTTTAAAGCCAGTCTTTTATATCAATTTCACTGAATGGCTGCACTGCTTCCAACCTTTTAGAGGTTCATGATTCCAATTTATATTTTTAAAAATACTGCCAGTAAAACACAAATCTGCCCAACATTCAACAGCAGCAGCACAACAATTGAGAATGTTCCTGCTTGAAAAGTAGTAAATTAACCCTCTGTAATTTTGGAGGCTGTGCATTGTAGCCATCTGGGATGGCCACGTACCAATTACAAAATGGACACTTGCAAAGAATGCAGGGAAAATTGGACAATACTGAGAAACAAGCTGGTGCAAGGTCTGTCTGTTGATTAGGGCCTTGGCTCTCAGACAGGACAGAAACTGCTTAGCCATCTACATACTAATGAGCCATCCCCGGGGACAAAAGGGAAACATTTAGATAAACAATGTTAAGGCAGACACCCCGGTGCCAGAGGAGACTCAAACAAAGGAAACCAACGGCCACCTAGGACACGCCCAGCAACCAGGGAACCCACCCCTCTATTGGAGGAAGATCAATAAGAATGATTGGGGAAGGCCTAATTAATTGAGGCCAAGTTCAAGGCCCGCCCAAAAGTGCACGAAGCCCTTTTAGGTATAAAAGGTATTCCCCGACAGAGAATCTTTCTTCTCTGGCCTTGGCTCTCAGCGAAGAGAGAGACCAGCCGAGCAGTTACGCCAGACCAAGTGAGTTCCAAGTCAACGCACGCTACGAGATAGATGCTCCTCGTTGCTATCCTGTAAACAGCTCAACCCAGCAGCCTCAGAACCGAGCAACGGCCATTGTTCCTCTGACTGAGTGGGCACCTGAAGCTAAGTATAGGCTTTAGTAATAGTGATAGTTTAGTTTGTAGAGTTTATGCATGAGTAGATTTGACTGTGTGTAAATAAATGAGCATTGCTTTTGAACTTACTAACTGGTGTATCGAGTCATTGATCAGTATTCTGTTCTGAACCTTGTGGCGGTGTCGAAAGACACCTGGCGATTCTTGAGCCAACGTAATTAAACAGAGCCAAATTAAGAGACAACACCAAAGAGAGCACCAGCATGTTTGTTTGTGTGTGTGTGGCTGTGTATGTGTGTTGGATTTAAGAGTGGGGCTGGCGGATCCCAGGTGCAGGGTGGAGGGGGTTAGGGGTCCAGGTTGGAGAGGGATTGCAGGGTGGGTTCGAGAGGAGGTTTGGGGACAGGTTGGATGAGGAGGTTAGAGGGAATTTGGAGTGGAAGTTGGAGGGGGTTTGAAGAAGGTTGAAGGGGGTTGGGGAGGTTAGGGAGAGGTTGAGTATGGGTCCGGTCACTTTTAAGGTTTAGTACCACAAAAGTAAATACTGTACACTTCTCAAAATTTAAACCAGCATATAAATAGCAGTCTAAATTTTAATTGTACCCTAAAGGATACCCTGTTCGGATGGCATGCTGTGTTGTACCAGAGGCTCGAGAATCTTGGGCACTATCAAAATAAATGTAAGAAAATAAAAACCATGAGTAATGAAAAACAGGGTGTTCTCTCAGTATCGCTTTTGAAAAGTCTGGGAGTGAAATCCTTACTTGTCACGAAGAGACTGCTTAAAAAAAGATTTACAAATCTCTGCCCCATTCTAGGTGCCCTCTACCTTGCAACATCCTATTTAAAATCTAGAAGGAGGTGGTCACACTGGGTGAGGTTTCCCGATCATCCATTGTAACTTTAGCAAAAGAAAACAATCAAAATCCCAGGGAAACAGCATGAGGGCTTTTACCATAAAGGGCCTTTCTAGAAACACATTCCTATCACTTAAATGCTTTGGAAAATCTTTCTTTCACGATTTTTCTGTCACACTCTTTTATTTGCTGCTGGAGTTTCTTATTTATTAATTATTTTTTCCATTTAATTTGTAGGTTTCTCTCACACCTTAAACAACAATTGGAATTCTAATAAAATGCTATTTGCACATTTATTTTATTCAATTGTAATACAATGTCATCGGGAAGCTGAGGATAGTCTAAATTTGCAATGTACCAGATAATTGAACAACAGTGGATTTGGTGCCATAGAGATCTGAACGTTAAGTTTGTATTAGCTACAGAAGGATTATGGCCAAAGAAGAGGCCACTTGGTCCATTGAGTCTGTGCTACATGAAAAACAAGTCGCCCAGCCTAATCCCACTTTCTAGCATTTGATCCGTAAACCTGCAGGTTACAGTACCTGAGATGTGCATCCTAGCACCTTTTCAATGAGTTGAGGATATCTGCCCTTTCAGACAGTGAGTTTGAGACCCACACAATGCTCTGGGTGAAAATGTATTTCCTAATCTCCCCTCTAAACATTCTACCAATCACTTTCAATCAATGCCCTATAGTCAGAGACCTCTCTGCTAAGATAAATAGGCCCTTCCCATCTGTTCTTTCCAGGGATTTGTGGACACTTCCTCTACACCTCTCACGATCCTCCCATTTATTGTGTAATCCTTTGCCTTGTTTGAACTCCCCAAATGCATCACCTCACATTTCTCTGGGTTGAATTCCATTTTTCTGTACACCTGACCAGTCCATTGATATTTTCCTGCAGTCTTCAGTAATCTCCTTTGCTATCCACCACTCGGACAATTTTTAAGTCGTCTGCAAACCTATTGATCATTCCCCCTAAATTTATGTCCAAATTATTAACAGATACCACAAAAAGCAGGGGGCCGATTAGTGAGCTCTGGAGATTCCCAATGGAAGCCTTCCTGTCATGAAATCATCCATCAACAATTACCCTTTGCTTCCTGCCACTGGGCCAATTCTCTATTCTGGGGTGGGATTCTCCGACCCCCCTCCGGGTTGGAGAATCGCTGGGGGGCGGCGTGAATCCCGCCCCTGCCGGCCGCCGAATTCTCCGGCACCGAAAATTCGGTGGGGGCGGGAATCGCGCCGCGCCGGTCGGCGGACCCCCCCTGGCGATTCTCCGGCCCACGATGGGCCGAAGTCCCGCTGCTGTCGTGCCAGTCTCGCCAGCGTGAATCAAACCACCTCCCTTCCCGGCGGGACTGGCGGCACGGGCGGGCTCCGAGGTCCTGGGGGGTGCGGGGCGATCTGGCCCTGGGGGTTGCCCCCACGGTGGCCTGGCCCGCGATCGGGGCCCACCGATCCGCGGGCGGGCCTGTGCCATGGGGGAACTCTTTTCCTTCCACCTCAGCCACAGCGATGGGCGATGCGGAAGTGACCCCCCCCCCGCGTATGTGCGAGGATGATGTCAGCAGCTGCTGATGCTCCCACGCATGCGCGGACTTCCGCCGACCGGCGAAGTCCCTTAGGCCCCGGCTGGCATGGCGCCAAAGGCCTTTCCCGCCAGCCGGCAGCGCGCCAACCACTCCGCCGCGGGCCTAGCCCCTCAAGGTGAGGGCTTGGCCCCTAAAGGTGCGGAGAAATCCACACCTTTGGGGCGGCCTGACGCCGGATTGGTTCCCGCCACTCCATCCCACCGGGACCCCCCGCCCTGCCGGGTAGGGAAGAATCCTGGCCCAGATCACTAAATTCCCCTGGATCCCATGGTGTTGTTTCTAACCAGTCTGCTATATGGGAGCTTGCCAAAAGCCTTGCTCAAATGATGGGCCGAATGGCCTCCATCTGTGCTGCAATCATTTTATGAATATTAATTTGCCCACAGATAAAAAGGCTGGGAATTGAAAATCCTCAGTCCTGCTCTGCCGCTGAAATTGTGGCGGAGCAGGTGCAGCTGAACTTCTCTCCTGTCCCCACCAGTGCATTCTGGGTCAGAGTTGGGGTTACATTATTAGCACGTGGGCAGGTGCCTGTGCTCCTCTGGGTATATCTTGACTGCCCATCAAAAGAGGAGTTCCAGGGAAAATCAGCATTGCAAGCTGCTCAGTGGCCAGCTGGCACCACTGGCAAAGAAAATACTTATGAAGGCAGATCACTTGGATCGCTTTTTAAGCGGGTTGGAAAGAATAATAGAGCACAAATTGTGTGGGGATCCAGGACTTGGCCCCACATTTGTCACTGAGAAGATGTGTATGTCAAGATTGAGCCGGTGTTCAGGCCATTGGCAGCAGAAGAATTCCATCCCCTTGCCCTCACCCTAAGCCATGCTTGAGGATGCCAGAAGTTTCAAAACATCCTAGGCTATTGTGTGAATTAATTGCGTTGGACCTGAACTCCCTGGGTGGCAGCTTCCACCTGACTTTGTCAAGGATTTCAGGCCCATTGAATTTTATGTTAAAAATGGGAACGCTTTTGAATTTCTATTTTCTGTTTATTGGTCAATACAGAGTTTGAATACGATATTCAGGATCCTGAGTGCAGAGTGCATTTATCAACTGGCAAAAATGACCAGGTCTTGTCGTCACAATGATTAAGAAGAAGTCAAAAAGTGAGTCGACTCCACATCAGAATCATAGAATCACAGAATTTACAGTGCAGAATGAGGCCATTCGGCCCATCGAGTCTGCCCGGCCCTTGGAAAGAGCACCCTACTTAACCCCACATCTCCACCCTATCCCCGTAACCCTGCAATCCCATCTAACCTAAGGGCAATTTATCATGGCCAATCCACCTAACCGGCACATCTTTGGACTGTGGGAGGAAACCTGAGCGCTCGGAGGAAACCCACGCAGACACGGGGAGAACGTGCAGGCTCCGTACAGACAGTGGCCCAAGCGGGAATCGAACCTGGGACCCTGGCGCTGTGAAGCCTTTGTGCTAACCACTATGCTACCATGAAGTTTATCAATAATAAATTACAAAGAAACTATTAACTACAAATAATTTAAACATTCATTAAAATAACAAATCAACTGACTAATCTTTTCCTGCCCCTATCTCTCACTCTCAATCGTCCCCTCCTCCCTATTTTTTTCTCTCGCTCACTTGTGTAAAAATAATTGAACTTTTGCTCAAAGAATAATGAGATTCTTACAATAAAAAATGATAGAACTCAAGCATTGGAACGAAACCTGGCTAGTTTTATGCAGTTGACTGCATCTTTTATTTTTTACAATCTCTCTCAGAGGAATTGAGCAAATGCAAGGAGCTGCATTTCAGCCACAAAGGATATAGATTAAGGGATTTGTTACCATGCTATGAGTATTCAATCCATTTTATCGACTGTAATTACAGTCGAGTAAGCTAGTTCAAATGTGTTTCTCAAATTAAAATTCTTATTGTTTTGCTACATTAAAATAGGAGAATCAGAGAGTAGTTACAGTAGGGAAAGAGACCATTTAGCCAGTCATCTCTGTAATGTTCTTGTTGGATGGCCTGATTTATATTAGAAGAACACTTGTAGCTAAAGCTATAAATGATTTTTAATATTAAGTGTGGGTCTAATATATTCAAAACAACAGATGAATAACAGTGTGAACATGCACAAGCAACCTCTCTCTGATTGATCTCCTAAATTTACTGCAGTAAGAAACAGATTAAATTGCTGTTTAAACACATGCCAGTTGCTGTCCACATTACCATGAAATCTGAAACTCACTGGTGGCTTCAACGACTCCATGTAGTTCTTTTAGGCTGCCTGCAAACTCTTAAAATCTCTGTGGACCTCATGGCAGGCTGATGGTTTTTTTTCTCAGTGTTTAACACCATCCAACCCTGATATCACGTAATGTTCTTGTCGGATGGCCTGATTTATATTACAAGAACACTTGTAGCTAAAGCTATAAACAATTTATTAGCATTAATAATATATATATATACGAAACAACAGATGAATAACAGTATGAGCATGCGCAAGCAACCTCTCTCTCAGCTCCCTAGTCAGTCTGAGGTCACCTGACTCTAACATTCAGTTATATACTAATGAGATTCTTAGTGGTCAGTCGGTGAATTACAACACAACCATGATATCACCACAATGTCCATGCTGGTTTTCTATAGAGCCACTCAGTTCGTCCGCCTCCACCACACTCTCAGGAAATGCATTCCAGATCCTAACCACTCACTGAATAAGAAAGATTCTCCTTGTGTCCCCTCAGGTTCTTCTGCCAATCACCTGCATCCCCTGGTTCTCAAACCTTCCACCAATGGGAAAGGTTTCTCTTGATCTACTCTGTCCATATCCCTTATGAACTTGAACACCTCTATCAAATCTCATCTCAATTTTCTTTTCTCTGGAGAGGACAGCCCCAACTTCACCAATCTATCCGCGTAATTTAGGCAGCACAGTAGCACAAGTGGATAGCACTGTGGCTTCACAGCGCCAGGGTCCCAGGTTCGATTCCCCGCTGGGTCACTGTCTGTGCGGAGTCTGCACGTTCTCCCCGTGTCTGCGTGGGTTTCCTCCAGGTGCTCTGGTTTCCTTCCACAGTCCAAATACGTGCAGGTTAGGTGGATTGGCCATGATAAATTGCCCTCAGTGACCGGAAGGGTTATTGGGTTACAGGATTAGGGTGAAAGTGAGGGCTTAAGTGGAGCGGTGCAGACTCGATGGGCCGAATGGCCTCCTTCTGCACTGTATATTCTATGTTCTATGTATGTAACTGAAGTCTCTCACTCACAAAGCATTCCCTTCTCTGCATCCTCTCCAATGCTTTCGCGACATCCTTCTGGTCGGCATGGTCGGCACGGGCTTGGAGGGCCGAAGAGCCTGTTCCTGTGCTGTACATTTCTTTGTTCTTTGTTCTTTGTTCTTGAAGTGTGGTACCCGGAATTAGACACAAGCCTCCTTAAGGAGTCCAGTGTTGAGGCTACTTGTGTTTCATCAAGGTTTAACTTCCTTGATTTTGTATTCTATGCCTCTATCTATAAGGTTCATGTGCATTATTAACTTCAGAAGACTTACTTGGCTGTAAAGTGTATTTGGACATCCTGTGGTCATGAAAGGCACTTTATAAATCAAGCCCTTTTTTACTATCTATAGTTTGCACAGAATGTTGCATGTGTGTGATCAGCAGTACAGTCACTGCTTCTGCCATCTACAATGGTCCGGTCATAAATTCAGGGACAAATCTTCTGTGTTTGTTTTAAGTGAATTTTCCTGGCCAACAATCATCCCTCAATCAATAACCTCAAAGTAGAATAACTGGTCTTTCATCTCGCTGCTGTTTATGGGACTTCGATGTGCACAAACTAGTTGCCATATTCAACTACAAAATAACCATGGCTGCACCTCAAAAAGAGGAGGTGTTCTGACACAGTGGGTAGCATCCCTTCCTCTGAACCAGAAGCTCTGGGTTTGGATCCCACCCTATGGCTTTCTGATCAAAGAAGATCCCTGCAACCAAACAGGTTGAGTATCGACCTGCAAATCCTTCCAATGTGCCAATGGCCAATGGTAAGAGCAGGAGAGTGTGCTGGTCAGCCATGCTTGATGTGGATCGTGCCCCTTGAGATATAAGCCTCTGGCAACAGACTAGCTATATGCTCCAGGAACAAATTTGCGACAGGAATATATGAAAGTCTGTCTTGTGTGCCATTAGGTGCAGGAAGTGAAGGAACAACAATATTTCAAAAGTAATTCGCCATAAAACGTGTCGAAAAATCCTACTGGAAAACATAGCATCGATTTTCACATGTACTGTCTAGCTGAACCTCACCACTACCTTTCTCAACTACTCCACTCTCTTTAAATTGTCAGACAGCTTGTCCAACAGTCACACGTAAGGGTAGTTCCAAGAGAGTTTCATGTAACTCTGTGATAACTTGGTCTGTATAGCATTCTAATTGTGACCTCACCATGTGTACATCAATAAATTATCATTCTCAAAGAACAAAGAACAAAGAAATGTACAGCACAGGAACAGGCCCTTCAGCCCTCCAAGCCCGTGCCGACCATGCTGCCCGACTAAACTACAATCTTCTACACTTCCTGGGTCCGTATCCCTCTATTCCCATCCTATTCATATATTTGTCAAGATGCCCCTTAAATGTCACTATTGTCCCTGCTTCCACCACCTCCTCCGGTAGCGAGTTCCAGGCACCCACTACCCTCTGCGTATAAAACGTGCCTCGTACATCTACTCTAAACCTTGCCCCTCTCACCTTAAACCTATGCCCCCTAGTAATTGACCCCTCTACCCTGGGGAAAAGCCTCTGACTATCCACTCTGTCTATGCCCCTCATAATTTTGTATACCTCTATCAGGTCTCCCCTCAACCTCCTTCGTTCCAGTGAGAACAAACCGAGTTTATTCAACCGCTCCTCATAGCTAATGCCCTCCATACCAGGCAACATTCTGGTAAATCTCTTCTGCACCCTCTCTAAAGCCTCCACATCCTTCTGGTAGTGTGGTGACCAGAATTGAACACTATACTCCAAGTGTGGCCTAGTCACCAGCAGTTCTGTACAATCCTTGCAGAAGACAAGATCACGGAACACATGTGTCATCACTACAACTGTATATTTTCACCTCTGTAACATTGTCACCCCACCTAAGCTCACCTGCAACTGAAACCCTCATCCATGCCTTTATTACTATTCAATTTGATTATTCCAACATAATCTGGCTGGCTTCTACCCTTTGTAAACTTGAGGTAATTCAAAACTTAGCTGCCCAATATCTAACTCGCACAAATTCTGCTCACCATTCACCCCTCTCCAATGTACTTCGACTCCCAATTAAGCACCTTGTTGATTTTAAAATTCTCATCCTTGTTTTCAAAACCCTCGATGGTTCTTGTCCCTTCCTATCTCTCTAATCTCCCCCAGATCTACCACCGTCCAAGATCCTGCACTCCTCTAATTCCGGAATCTTGCACATCCCCAATTTCATCATACAACGTTTGTAGCTTCAGGGCCAAGGCCTGCAATTCTCTCCCTCAATCTCTCCACCTTTCTTCTTATCTTTCCTCCTTTCCAGACATATTTAAATGCTACCACTTGATAAAGCTTTTAATAATCTACCCTTTTGAGAGCAATTTTGTATCTGTTTTCATCACCATGTCAGACAGTGCATTCCAAATCCTACCCATTCATTGCATTAGAAAGATTTTCCTCATGTTGGGCGTAATTCTCCTCAAAAATGACTATGGGTGCGGTCTACCGGCCGCGTTGCGCCTGAACGGGGGTGAGACAAGGCGGGCAGATACTGGGAGAGGTCGTCGCGGCTTCATTACACATCAGGAGATCTGGTTCGACAATGGGCGGGATCCACCCGCAGAGTGAAGTCAGCTTAGAAGCTGACTTACCCCTGTCTTTGCCAGATCGAACAGCCACCCGACATGTACGGGCCTCGCCGAGAAGGCCCCAGCCGGGCGCCGTTCAGTACTGGTCCCCACAGTACTGTGGGGAACCAGGTGGAATGGAACCTGGGGGGGGGGGCGCTGGCAAGTGATCGGAGGCTCCTGGGTGGTGCAGGGTGGCACCCTGGCACTGCTGATGCCACCCATGCACCTAGACACTGCCAACATGGCACCCTGGCAGTGCCACCTAGGTACCCTGGCCACATGCCCAGGCTGGCACCCAGGTGACACAGCTAAGGTGCACAGATGGAGTGCCAAAGTGCAAAGCTGGCATTGTGCCCATGCCAGGGATCGGGCCTGGGGGTGCCCTGTCCACATGAGGTGGTGTATGGGGGGTCCCAAGGGCCCACCAACAGGTGAGTTGGGGTGTTGGGGGTGTCCAGAATTTGCGTTGACGGTCGTGAGAAATTTCCGTCTCAATCCTTTCCTGCATTGAAGAACTCCACTTGTCAGAGCTCCTCAGTGCAGGAAATGCAACTACGTGCGGCCTCGGTGAGGCGTTCCCCACTGGGGCATTGAAACAGGATCCCGCTAATCCCGTCCAGAATGGCACTCTGTTTTACTTTGGTTAGATAATGCCCTGTGTGTCATCTGCATCAGGAAGCGCAGTGCAATTCCCATTCGGAGATTGGGCACAATCCCGATCACAATCTATCTGATGTGTTGGGTGTTCTGGATCACAAACAGGTCACCAACACTGGAAGTGGTGCAACTCTATTTTATTATAAGGTTAACTATATTAACATACTTGAACTGTAGGTAAATGCAATACCAGCTTTAACTGTTGACCCTTGCCTAGTCATAACCAAGTGATGCACTCAGCACATGGTGAATGTCTGTGTTGCAGGCTGTGAGCTCCGTGCTCCAAGTTGGCTGCTACTAGAATGAGCGGGAACTCTCCTGTCCCCTATCTTTATAGTGCATGTGCTCTCACTGGTGATTGGCTGCGGTGTTGTGTATGCTGATTGGTCCCACTGCATGTCCATCACTGTGTGTGTGTGTGTGCACCATAATATACTGGTGTATATTATGTCACTACCCACATTTAGTCATTTTGGAGGGTGGGGGAGTGGGGATGGGGGGTGAGTGGCACCAGCTCAGGGAGGGCCGGGGCCTCAATGCACCAGTAGGTCTGAGTCTGTAGAGTTCGGAGTACCTTTTAATTGGGTGCCCCGATTTCAGAGTAAAGTGAGAGAGCCCCCCTCCCCCCCGCCCCGCAAAGGACATCATGACCCCTCGCAGCCAAGGGGATCACTCCCAACCTTCAGCACAGATAAACAAACTCCCTCCCACCACTAAATGGTTGGGTCACCCACCCTTTCCACACATGACGCATGAAGATTACCCGACATACCCCCCCCCCATGCCCCTCAAGTCACTGGCATTGTTGCCCCCAGTCAGAGGCATAATTCCATCCCCAGTCCAGCCCAAGGCCCCCCCACCACCACCCCACCCCCAACGCCACCTCCCCTGAAGGCCCCCCTCACCACCGTGGAGGTAGTTTAGATAGGGTAATCATTCCTTTGTTCCCCTCGGTGTTCCTGGCGCCTGATCCTCACTTTTAGGGACCAGTAGTGATTCACGCCTGGGTGGTTTCCCCCTAGGATGTGGGGTGGGGGAGGTGGGGGGGCGGTCAAATACCAGGGGGCCGCTGCATTCAACTTTAATCTCGCTAATAAGGTTAAAATGAATGCAAATGAGTTGTGAACGTGATCTCGTCCCGTCAGCTGGGGAATGGGAAACTGTTTTGCACCCGCCGCAAATCCTGTTTCGGGGCTCTCCCGCAATTTTCCCGGAGTATCGGGATTTGCAGTGTGTGCAACGAAGTTAGAGAATCGCCCCCATTATCTCTGGTTCTTTTCCCAGTCACATTAAATTTGTGTCCCCTGGTTATCAACCCTCCAGCCAATGGAAACAGTGCATCTGTATTTACTCACCTAAATCCTTCATGATTTAAAAACCTCATTCATGATTTGAGAAATTTAAGGATTTCTAACACATTCGGGTATTCCATTTCTTGTTATGTTTCTTTAATGGTCAAATTGTGGAAACTGCCGGGCTCCAATAACATCCAAAAGCTCATTCCTGCTATCTGTCTTTTGTTCTTAAACCTGATGCAATTTAAATATAACAGAATTGATTTTAAATTGATATGATTTAGATTTGAGCACACGTAAATTATTGAAACTCATTTGTTTTTGTGTATTGATTAGACTGAATAGGGCATTCGGTGTAAACATTCATCACTGTCACTTTCACTCAGTTGACCCAACAGTTAACAGAGGAAAAAAATTGCCCGTGTCAAAGCATAGCCTTTTCTAAGTTCATCTCACAGTGGCACTGTACAGGCTAAATCACTCGTAGCAAAGGTCAGGCTCGAATATATGGAGGACAAATTGAGGTAGGCTGCATCATGCAGGGTACATCAAATAAGGATGCTTACAGACTAAATCAATTCGAAACTCATGTAGCATAAAATAGCCCACATTTAAATGGCATTAAGAGAGTGACCTTTTAATTAGTTTACCCCCCCCCCCCCCGCCATCTGCTCCTTGAACCCTTTTAGTTCCTTTGCCATTGCTGGCACCCTGCCCATTTTTGAGCTTGACCGGTCTAAACCAGGGTCAATAACTGTGTTGAAGTCCCCTCCCTTGACCAGCTTATGTGAATCCAGGTCCGGTATCTTCCCCAGTATCCTCTTTATAAACTCCACATCATCAAGATTTGGCGCATACACATTTATTGTACCACCTGCACCCCCTCCAATTTCCCACTGACCATAATGTACCAGCCTCCCACATCCGAAACTATTCTTCCCGCCTCAAACACCACTCACTTGTTGATCAGGATCCCGACACCTCTAGTCTTCGAGTCCAGTCCAAAGTGAAAAACCTGTCCGACACAACCTTTCCTTAATCTAATCTGGTCAGCTACTCTAAGGTGCATCTCCTGCAGCATTACCATGTCCGCCTTCAGTCCTCTCAAATGCGCGAACACGCATGCCCTCTTGACTGGCCCATTTAGCCCTCTTACATTCCAGGTGATCAGCCTAGTTGGGGGGCTCATCGCCTCCCCCCTTCGCCGATCAGCCATCACCTTTCTTGGGTCAATCTCCAGCCCGCACCCCACGCTAACACCGGCCCGCCCCCAGGCAGCCTCCGCCCCCGACCTCCTCTCTGTCCCTCAGCAACAGTCTCTCCCTCGTCAGCAGAACATTTTCCCCCCCCACCCCCCCTAGTAACAGCACAATGTTAATCAACCCCTTTGATAAGCCTAACATCTGCTCACCCCCCCACTACGCTTCCGTCAGCTAGCCCGCCCAGCTAGCTTGGTGGCCCCCACCCCTGGCGCCAGACATTCTCCAACCTATTGTTCCCTCCCCACCCTCCCCCCGCTCATACACACATATTCATATGACAAACAATCCCAACACAATTGCCCGACAGAAAAAAAATCCCGCTAAACAAAGAAAAGATCAAGCAAGAGATCCAGCATCTAAACAAACACACCTCCATCCCCCAACAGTGCAAATGTAAACTTTAACTCACTCAGCTCTGCAACTGGCCCCAAATCAATACAGAAGGTATTACAAATAGCGTCCACAAAATGAAAAACGAGAAACTTTTTGAAATATGAACGTTGCAGCAAAGTTCAAAAGTTCTCAGTCCGCCACCAGTCCTTTCCTTTTCGCAAAGTCCAACGCTTCCTCAGGCGACTCAAAATAAAAATGTTGCTCCTCCTACATGACCCAGAGACGGGCCGGGTATAACAGTCCGAACTTCACCTTTTTCTTAAAAAGGGTCGACCTGATCTGGTTAAATACCGCTCTTCTCCTGGCCACCTCTGCACTCAGGTCCTAATAGATCCGCAGGATACTGTTCTCCCATTTACAGCTCCGTGTCTGCTTGGCCCACTGTAAGATACGCTCCTTATCCAAATACCTGTGGAATCTCACCACCATTGATCTCGGGGGGTCTCCCACTCGCGGCTTCCTCGCGAGTGCTCTGTGAGCCTTGTCCACCTCCAAGGGTCGGGAGAATGCCCCATCCTCCAGCAGCTTCTCCAACATGCCCGCTATGTATGCCCCAGCGTCCGATCCTTCGGACCCCTCCGGGAGCCCAATGATCCTCAAGTTCTGCCGGCGGGACCTGTTCTCTAGGTCCTCCACCTTCTCCAGGAGCCTTTTCTGCTGGTCTCTCAGCATCCCCACCTTCAACTCCACCGCAGTTTGATGTTCCTCCTGGTCAGCCAGCACCTTCTCTACTTTCTGGATCGCCCGATCTTGGGCATCCAATCTAAGCTCCAGCCGTGCAATTGACTCTTTAATCGGGTCCAAGCAGTCCTGCTTCTGCTTGGCGAAGCCCTCCTGGATAACTTGCATCAGCTGCTCCGTTGACCGCTGGATCGACAAGCCAGAGGTCCGGTCCTCCGCCATGCTTTCTCCCACTGCAACTTCAGCCCAAACCTTCTCTGTCCGTCTGTTTCTGCCTTTGCGAGCACTTCTAGTCCTCCTCTCCATGCACTAATGTGCGACTCCAGTACGCAATTGCCTCTATCATCAATTTTTCAAATCAAGTCCGGTAACAAATCGGGGGAAAAGGTCCAAATGTCCGACCAGTGTGGGAGCCACCAAATGTGCGACTTACTCCTTCATAGCCGCCACCGGAAGTCCGGAAATGTAAAATTTAAAAACAGAGAAAGTGGCCAAAAATAACAATCATTGCAAAACAACTCACCAAACCTCCTTTGACAGCACCTTCCAAACCCACAGCCTGTACTGCCCAGAAGGACAAGGGCATCAGGTGCATGGGAACAGGAGCACCACTGACACACCATCGTGACTTGGGACTATATTACTGTTCCTTCACTGGCGCTGGTGAAATCCTTGAACTCCCTCCCGAACAGCACTGTAGGTGTACCTCCACCTACAGATGGACTGCAGGAGTGCAAGAAGGTGGAGCAGTACCATAGAACGTCTAGGGATGGGCAATAACTGCTGACCTTGCCAGCAACACCCACATCACAGGAAATCATTTTTATAAAAGACTAAAAGTAAATAATGTATTCAAAAGAAAGCATTTCATGAGGACATGCTGAAGTTTGGCAATAGTTATCCTCATCATGGTTCTCCACAAAATGTGACATTTCATTTGAAAATCATGGTCTTAAAGTGAACACTTTGACACAAAAGTATGAACCTGCTCACTTCAAGAAGATGCATATTGCATGTTGCCATGCTATTGTGACAAAAAATAAGACCCTGTCAAAGCAAATGGCTCACATCTAGAAAGTAAAACTGCTACTCTAGGGCACAATTCTCTGGCCACATTGCGCTCAAGATAGAGCGCAACGCAACTGGAGAATCTCGAGAAAGATTGCGAGATTCTCCGAGTCCCGCAAGACGTCGGAGTCGGAGCCCCGCTCCAAATGGGCGGGACCAAATGACGCTCGTGGAAGTAGGTCTTAATCCTACTTGTGACCTACCTGCGTGGGATCCAGCGGCCTCCGTCGATTCACCGACCACCCTAGGGAGGCAGCAGCCGGGCGCCGACGAGTGCTCGTCCACACAAACGTGGACCAGGCAGAAAGGCACCCGGTGGGGGGGGTGTCTCCTGGGCCATTGGAAACCCCTGGGTGGTCAGAGTAAGTGCAGTGTGATCCCTTGGTCCTCCCCTGTAATGTGGGCACCTTGGCACTGTCCAGATGGCACCTTGGCACTGCCACCCTGGCACTCCCAAGGTGCCAGATGGCACTGCCAAGCCAGCAGAGCACTGGCTGGGTGCCAGGGTGGCAGTGCAAGGGTGCCCAAGTGTCAGGGTGGCACTGCCAAGGGTCAGGGGTTGAGGAGGGCCATGCCCATTAAATGAGGGTGGGTTTGAAGGGTGGGGGAGTGCAAGACAGATAGGTAGGGGCTTCCAGGAGGTTGGGGGGGTGATGAGTGGGGTCCTAGAAGGGAGGGGCAGCTGTAAGCGGGTTGGGGGGACCTGAAGAGGGGGGACCCTCAGGGACCACGTAACAGGGCGTCCTCACTTGGCGGGTGTGGTAGTCACCACTGATTGTATAATAGTTGGAACAATGATTATTTGAGGTAATACGGTAAGGCTCCTGTACTATAGGTACGGGCGTAAATCCCTGTCTGCTGGCTCCACCCAGTAGGTGGAGTATAAATGTGTGTGCACACCCGAGCTGCTACCATTCTGGTATCAGCTGCAGGAGGCCACACATCTCTGCTTAATAAAGCCTCGATTATTCTCTACTCTCGTCTCGTAGTAATTGATAGTGCATCAGAGTGTATATGTGGCAGTGTCCATGTGCATGGGGGGTAACATTGCCCATGGTGCGGGATGTGGGGGACCTGCAAGCTCACTTAGAGATCGGGGCACCCTTTCAAAATGGCGCCCGATCTCTGCGTCAGCTCCCCAGTGCTAAAACTAATTCTGAGAGCGGATTCTCCGGCTGTGTTCGCTCATGATCACAGTACCCCGCCCGGGGTGAATGGATTTTTCCATTCTATGTGGCTCGCCCGTGGGGTTCTTGTGGTGGGTAGGGTGGGCGAATCCAGCCCTAAATGTGGACTAAGCCGGTGAGAAACTCCCCAGGGTCCAAAAAAAGTGACTAATTGTCATTGAATAGCGGTGGGGAACTCGCCGGCAGAGCCGACGGAAAACTCCCTGAAAAATCCACCACAAATTAACTTCGAAGTTTTTGGGGAGAATCGCGCCCAATGTTTTGCTCTGAAGGTAATTATTTAGGGCGTGGTCTCCCGGCCTTGTTACACCCGCACTGAAGCGCAGCGAACGGGAGAGGCCAACAACAAGAACAATGCCAGGCGTCAACCCATGCTGGGGGCAACCCCTGACCCTGTCCGTCTGCCCCACCAATCACCCATAACCCACACCGACTGCTGAGGCCTCTGGCTGCATGGCTGAAGGCAATCGCTAATAGAGAATTGGCAATCATGGTTAAATGAGCACTTGACACATGCCAAGTGGGTTCCCGCGGGTAGGCGGGCCATGTAGCATGTGGGAGTCATTGCCTCACATTCTCATCAAACCTTGATGCCTGGGGATCAACACCACACATGCAGCAGCAAACATCCGAACATCCAGGGTATGGGACACAGCTTCTGGGACACGCACATGGAAGTAGGGTGGGTGGGTGCCACGGGGGGGGGGGGGGGGGGGGTGGTTGCCTGAAGAGACAGGCAAAGGGTCCGGGGTCAGCCTACATTGCGGAAGGAAGTGACAGGTGTATCATAATGTTTGTGCAAAGTGTTGTTTAATGTGCTGTACAATACCCCACTCCCGATAGTGCCACCCCCAATCCCCCCAGCCCCCAAACCCAGCCCCTACCCACCCCGTACCTAACCCCTCCCCCATACACCAATGTCCTCAGTGATGCTCAATTTCCTTGGCCCTCCTAGATCTACCACTACATCTTGGTGTTTCTCCAGGATGCACATCTGAGATGGGGGCAGCCAGCTGCTCACCTAGTCTTATGGCCTTCGATGCCCCTGATGGGCATCCTCTGGAGGCTCTAGGGCCGGAGGGCCCTGGCTCGCTTGTCAGGGCACATGCACTGCCGTGCCGCCCTGTCCCATGTGCTGACACAGAGACGTGGCCTCATCAGAGGGGTGGAACTCTGAAGTGTTGGCCCATGGGACGGATCCAGGTTGGTACTCGGCGCCCCCTCCACCCGATTGGTGCCCCTTGGACCCTGGGGTTCACCTTGGGACAGAGGGCAGCTGGTTCGAGCCCCAGCTGCCCTTGCATTATCTCGCTCTGCATGGTTCCCCATGGTCCGCACAATTGTGTCGACGCCCTCATGATGCTCATCAGTGACACATTCCCCCAGTAACCGGGACATGCTCTGCAGTGTCTCAGCCATGCCCACCTGCGACTGGGACAAGCTCCGCAGCGCCTCGGCTTTTCCCATCCGAGAGCAGGACATGTCCCGCAGAACCCCATCAAGGTCGGCGTGGTACTGGGTGACATCCCCCGGTGCAGCAGACATTCTGTCGAGAACCTCAGCCATGGCTGTCACCGACCGCGCAATGCTTTGGACACTTTCAATCATGGTGCCAACGTCGTGCACCAGGCTCTCCACTGCGGTCGCCATCCTGGCAGTGTTGGCCTCGATGCCAATCATTGCTGCCGCCATCTCCTGTGCCCGTAGCCTCTGTGACTCCTCTAATTGACGATGGATCTGCTGGAATGACGCTGACGTCTCCCTCTCAATGTCCCGGTCGCTCCCTAACTTTGCCATTAGCTCCGGGTAACTCTATTCCAGGGGCGCAGCATCAGGCTGGGACCCAGCTGGGTCCAGGGCTACAGCAGAGCTCCGACTGCTGCCTTGCCTAGGGTTCTTGCCTCCACCAGATGTACATTATCAGCGGTCTGGTGATCACCAGATTGTGCCCCAGAAACCTGACCACTAACATGTCCCATCGAGATGTGTGTATCTGCGCTGGTGGAGGGTGAGGATGACAGTTGTGCCACGACAAGAACAGCTACATCCTCGGAGTTCCCCTCCGAGGTGTTCTCCTCGGAATCAGTGGAGGGGGCTGCCCGGGATGGGCCAGCTCCATCGGCTGGAGGACCTGCAGAAGAATGGACATGTGGTCAGTGGCAGGGATGGGTCAGTCAGTAGGGCAATCACAACACACGTTTGACAGGTCCTTCGGTGGGGCCCGGTGGTTCCTCACCTGTGCGGTGTCCGCCAGCCTCCGCGTGGGTGACCTCCCTATCCTTGGCCACACTGGTCACGTCCAGGGCCCACTCACCGAAGGAGGTGAGGATTCTCAAGTCCGGAACCCCACTGCCAGTCTGGGCCCTCTCTCACCGTTTATGGGAGAGCTTTTCCTGGGGGGACACAGAGAGGGCATCGTTAGCCTTATGCATGGTTCACTGTTGTGGGGGGACCCTTGGGGGAAAAGGACATCCCTCCTGGCCTCCACCGTGTCCAGGAGCCTCCCCAGGTCAGCCTCCGAATCTTGGGGTCGCTCTCCTCAGCGCCATTGTTGCGAGCTGGCTGGGGTTGGCTGAGCAAGTGCACCTTAAATGCCGTTCGACCTTGTTAACGGGGGTGCTGGCAAGCACGGTCCCAGCAAATCCGCTGGCGAGCCGGCATTCAGGGCAGGAAACCCGTGAGGCCTCGTTAAGTGTACCAATTAATGTTGAATAATATTGCCGTCCTCGCCAGCCTGGGCACCGAGAAACACACGGCAATTCCCACTCACTGCAGCACTTGGAAATTTTTCAAGCTAATCACGCCCATAATCTTTCATTCCAACACCAGAAGATTTCTGATTACTGACATTGCCGAAAGTATGATGTATTGATACTTCAGAGATTAAGAAAGAGCGGGACTGAAGCAACCTGTCCTCTGCCAGACCCAAAGCCTCATCCAAGGGCCCAAAAAGATTCCATCCTTTGAAGTTCAAATCACCCTGAAATCTTACACCTAATGCAAGCTGCAGATCTTGTTGGCTCCTTTCCCTTCCATGCCAAACCTGACAACTCCTCTGTTCTGAAAGCATAAGTTAGAGAGAAAAGCATAAAAGATGATAGCTCAAAGTAGAAGCGAGAAGGAAACAGACACGGCAACACGAAGTCAACAAGTTCAAATAAGAGCAAGATTCTCTCACCTCACCTCAGAAGATCCATAATATCTGTTGAAAAGTTTATCACGCACCAAACATTACAGTTCCTTACACCTACAAAGCAACCTCAAAAACGAGAAGTCAGATTTAGAACATAGAATATAGAACATTACAGCGCAGTACAGGCCCTTCGGCCCTCGATGTTGCGCCGACCTGTGAAACCACTCTAAAGCCCATCGACACTATTCCCTTATCGTCCATATGTCTATCCAATGACCATTTGAATGCCCTTAGTATTGGCGAGTCCACTACAGTTGCAGGCAGGGCATTCCACGCCCTTATTACTCACTGAGTAAAGAACCTACCTCTGACATCTGTCTTATATCTATCTCCCCTCAATTTAAAGTTATGTCCCCTCGTGCTAGACATCACCATCCGAGGAAAAAGGCTCTCACTGTCCACCCTATCCAATCCTCTGATCATCTTGTATGCCTCAATTAAGTCACCTCTTAACCTTCTTCACTCTAACGAAAACAGCCTCAAGTCCCTCAGCCTTTCCTCATAAGATCTTCCCTCCATACCAGGCAACATTCTGGTAAATCTCCTCTGCACCCTTTCCAATGCTTCCACATCCTTCCAAAAATGCGGCGACCAGAATTGCACGCAATACTCCAAATGCGGCCGCACCAGAGTTTTGTACAGCTGCAACATGACCTCATGGCTCCAAAACTCATTCCCTCTACCAATAAAAGCTAACACACCGTACGCCTTCTTAACAACCCTCTCAACCTGGGTGGCAACTTTCAGGGATCTATGTACATGGACACCGAGATCTCTCTGCTCATCCACACTGTCAAGAATCTTAACATTAGCCCAGTACTCTGCCTTCCTGTTATTCCTTCCAAAATTAATCACCTCACACTTTTCTGCATTAAACTCCGTTTGCCACCTCTCAGCCCAGCACTGCAGCTTATCTATGTCCCTCTGTAACTTGTAACATCCTTCCGCACTATCCACAACTCCACCAATTTGAGTGTCAGCTGCAAATTTACTCACCTATCCTTCTACGCCCTCCTCCAGGTCATTTATAAAAATGACAAACAGCAGTGGCCCCAAAACAGATCCTTGTGGTACACCACGAGTAACTGAACTCTAATCTGAACATTTCCCATTAACCACCACCCTTTGTCTTCTTCCAGCTAGCCAATCTCTGATCCAAACTGCTAAATCACCCTGAATCCCATGCCTCCGTATTTTCTGTAGTAGCCTACCGTGGGGAACCTTATCAAACGGTTTACTGAAATCCATATACACCACATCAACTGCTTTACCCTCATCCACCTGTTTGATCACCTTCTCAAAGAACTCAATAAGGTTTGTGAGGCACGACCTACCCTTCACAAAACCGTGTTGACTATCTCTAATCAAATTATTCCTTTCCAGATGATTATACATCCTATCTCTTATAAATCTTTCCAAGATTTTGCCCACAACAGAAGTAAGGCTCACTGGTCTATACTTACCTGGGTTGACTCTACTCCCCTTCTTGAACAAGGGGACAACATTTGCTATTCTCTAGTCTTCTGGCACTATTCCTGTAGACAAAGATGACTTAAAGATCAAAGCCAAAGGCTCAGCAATCTCCTCCCTAGCTTCCCAGAGAATCCTAGGATAAATCCCATCCGGCCCAGGGGACTTATCTATTTTCACACTTTCCAGAATTGCTAACACCTCCTCCTTATGAACCTCAAGCCCTTTTAGTCAAGTAGCCTGAATCTCAGTATTCTCCTCGACAACATTGTCTTTTTCCTGTGTGAATACTGACAAAAAATATTCATTTAGCACCTCTCCTATCTCCTCGGACTCCAAGCACAACTTCCCACTCCTGTCCTTGACTGGCCCTACTCTTACCCTAGTCACGTTTATTCCTGACATATCTATAGAAAGCTTTAGGGTTATCCTTGATCCTTCTCATGTCCCCTCCTGGCTCTTCTTAGCTCTCTCTTTAGGTCCTTCCTAGCTAACTTGTAACTCTTGAGCGCCCTAACTGAACCTTCATGTCTCATCTTTTACATAAGCCTCCTTCTTCCTCTTGACAAGTGTTTCGACTGTTTTAGTAAACCACGGTTCCCTTGCTCGACCACTTCCTCCCTGCCTGACAGGTACATACTTATCAAGGACACGCAGTAGATGTTCCTTGAACAAGCTCCACATTTCCATTGTGCCCATCCCCTGCAGTTTTCCTCTCCATCCGATGCATCCTAAGTCTTGCCTCATCGCATCACAATTGCCTTTCCCCCAGATATAACTCTTGCCCTGCAGTATATACCTATCCCTTTCCATCACTAAAGTAAACATAATCGAATTGTGGTCACTAGCACCAAAGTGCTCACCTACCTCCAAATCTAACATCTGTCCTGGTTCATTACCCAGTACCAAATCCAATATGGCCTCGCCTCTCGTTGGCCTATCTACATACTGTGTTAGGAAACCCTCCTGCACACATTGGACAAAAATGGGCCCATCTAAAGTACTCGAACTATAGCGTTTCCAGTCAATATTTGGAAAGTTAAAGTCCCCCATAACAACTACCCTGTTGCTTTCGCTCCTATCCAGAATCATCTTTGCAGTCCTTTCCTCTACATCTCTGGAACTTTTCGGAGGCCTATAGAAAACCCCTAACATGGTGACCTCTCCTTTCCTGTTTCTAACCTCAGCCCATACTATCTCAGTAGACGAGTCCTCATCAAACGTCCTTTCTGCCACCGTAATACTGTCCTTGACTAACAATGCCACCCCTCCCCCTCCTTTACCACCTTCCCCGAGCTTACTGAAATATCTAAACCCCGGCACCTGCAACAACCATTCCTGTCCCTGCTCTATCCATGTCTCCGAAATGGCCACAACATCGAAGTCCCAGGTACCAACCCATGCCGCAAGTCCACCCACCTTATTCCGGATGCTCCTGGCATTGAAGAAGACACACTTTAAACCACCTTCCTGCCTGCCGGTACACTCCTGCAACCTTGAAACCTTACTCATGGCCTCACTACTCTCAACCTCCTGTATACTGGAGCGACAATTCAGGTGTCCAAGCCCCTGCTGAACTAGTTTAACCCTCGCAAAGAGCATTAGCAAATTCCCCCCCCCCCAGAATATTGGTACCCCTCTGGTTCAGGTGTAGACCATCCCATTTGTAGAGGTTCCACCGACCCCAGAATGAGCCCCAATTATCCAGAAATCTGAAACCCTCCCTCCTGCACCATCCCTGTAGCCAAATGTTCAACTGCTCTCTCTCCCTATTCCTCATCTCGCTATCACATGGCACAGGTAACAACCCAGAGATAATAATGTTTGTCCTAGATCTAAGTTTCCACCCTAGCTCCCTGAATTCCTGCCTTACACCCTATCCCTTTTCCTACCTATGTCGTTGGTACCTATGTGGACCACGACTTGGGGCTGCTCCCCCTCCCCCTTAAGGATCCCGAAAACACGATCCGAGACACCACGCACCCTGGCACGTGGGAGGCAACACACCAACCGCGAGTCTCTCTCGTTCCCACAGAATCTCCTATCTATCCCCCTAACTATGGAGTCTCCAATGACTAATGCTCTACTCCTCTCCCCCCTTCCGTTCTGAGCAACAGGGACAGACTCTGTGCCAGAGACCTGTACCCCATGGCTTACCCCTGGTAAGTTCCCCCCCCAACAGTATCCAAAGCGGTATACTTGTTACTAAGGGGAACGACCACAGGGGATCCCTGTACTGACTGCTTCCTCCCAGCCCCTCTCACCGTCACCCATCTATCTTTATTCTTCGGAGTAACTACATCCCTGAAGCTTCTATCTATGACCACCTCTGCCTCCCGAATGATCCGAAGTTCATCCAGCTCTAGCTCCAGTTCCCTAACGCGGTTTTTGAGGAGCTGGAGATGGGTGCACTTCCCACAGATGAAATCAGCAGGGACACTGTGACGGCGTCCCTCACCTCAAACATTCTGCAGGAGGAACATTGCACTACCTTCCCTGCCAACCCCTCGAGATAAAAAAAGAAAAAGAAAAAAAGAGCTTACCTGTTATTCAGTCCCCTTCTCAGCAAGCACTCACTCAGCAACCTCTGCGCCCTGCACAATAACACCTGAGGGAAAATAAAAGAAAAACTACTTACCGGTCACCAGCCAGTCCCTTACCTGCAGGCTGTGACTTCACGGTTCAACTTCTTTCTACTTCCACCTGTCCTCGAGCCTTCCTCTTGATCTTTACAGCAGTTGGGGTTTTTTTTGGTTAGAGGTGGGGGTAGGGAGGGAAACACTGAAGAAGTGTTTCGGGTTTAAGTGTCACTTGACAACAGCTCCTCCACAAACCACCTTCAACTTAGGGTGAGAACAACAGACGTATGCAAATTGTCCCCGCAACAGCCAATCAGCAGCTCCGCTCTACTGCCCTCTGCTGGATGCTTATCTTCACTTGAACAGCTAGGGTCTCTTGCTCAGGATCACCTTCAAGTTAGGGTGAGCACAACAGACGTATGCAAATTGCCCCCGCAACAGCCAATCAGCAGCTCCGCTCTACTGCGTGCTGCTTGACCAGGAACCTTGAAATCTGGGGGCGGATTCTCAGTGCCTGAGACGAAGTGTTGATGCCGGGGCAGGATTTGTGGACTTCTGCAACAGCAAAACTGGAACTGCCCCTGGGCCAATTCACCGACCGTTAAGGGGCTTGCACCGGCGTCACATGGAACATGATCGATTCCAATGAAACACGCTGTCTGAATCGCCAGATTCGGGATTGGCATTCAGGAGGCTGACAAGCTGCAGCCGCATATACCCTCTTCACTCCCCACACACACCATCCCAGCCAACAAGATGGCAGCAAGATGAGCGGCACCAAGGTTTTTGGATGCTGAACTGGAAACCCTGCTGGTCACTGTGGAAGAGAGGCGGGTGACCCCGTACCCAGGGTGGGCAGGAGATTGCCAGCCGCCGTTCGCTGGGCCTGTGTGCAGGTGGCTGAGGTCGTCAGCGCCACGAGCAACACTGCGAAGACAGGCCAGCAGCGCAGAAAGAAACTGCACAACCTTCTCAAGACAGCCAGGGTGAGGAGGCAGGACTGTGCCCCGAACACCAACCACCGTCCCAAACACCCGTAATCCCCCCCCCCCCCCACATCCTGAGGAGAAGGACGCACACAACCGCTGAGAGAGGGAGAAGACTATCGGGGGACTGCAGAACCTGCACCTCTGAACCTACCTCCTCCCTCTCCCTCATCAGCCAAGACGCCTGTTTCCCAATTTCTAAAAGCACGAGTGAACTTCACCGTCGGGAATTTCTCCCGGTGAACATAGAACATAGAAAAATACAGCACAGAACAGGCCCTTCAGCCCACGATGTTGTGCCGAACCTTTGTCCTAGATTAATCATAGATTATCATAGAATGTACAGTGCAGAAGGAGGCCATTCGGCCCATTGAGTGAAGTGGAGCATAGCAGAGGCCCATGAGAATATCGGGGCAGGCCCACTAACGATATGCAAGCCTTTGGTGCACATGTGGAGTGAATGCATTGACATTGCTGTTGAGATACTGGAGAATTGCGATTTGGCGTGAACCGCCAGCCATGATTTCGGTGTCAAGACCTATTCACCGCCCAATCGCCTTTCCCGATTTCGACGTCGGCTGACGGAGAATCTTGCCCCTGGAGTAAGTTACAAGTACTTTCTGATTGAGTTCACTTTTCAAGCTTATCTGTAATGCAGTAGGTAGTGTCTCTGCCTCTGAGTCACAAAATCTGGGTTTGACTCCCACTCAGGCCATGATGGCCAAGGAAAGTGCATTCATATAGGTTGAGTACTAACCTGCAAATCCTTCCAACACTCGCCCATGGCAGGTGGGAAGGGTGGAAGAAATTCCTGATCAGCCTTGTGATGAAATGAATGTGGGAGCCTCTACCATTGCTATCCATAGCTCCTGGCTATAACATGTGTGCAGAAGTGCATGTGGCCACAGCAATTCAGGATTCCTGGAACAAACTGTGATAAACCACTACAATCTGGATTTGCTTATTCTGCCACTGACTTATGGACTTGAACTGCTGTCTTAGAGACGACACAATACACAATATTTACCCACCATCCTAAATACCCATGAGCAGTGTGAGGGGAAAGCAGATCGAAATTTGGCCTGTGTTAATTTAAGGCAGCCACCATGGACCCTCCTGCTGCTAAATTTGCCATGGTTGCATCTGCTTTGCACTTGTAAATTGGGCCCAGCAATGTGTAATGTAGCAATGTTTGTAACTTGAATTGCAATGTTCTTTTGACTGGCAGGTTGAGAGAGACAATAAAATGGCTCCAATGTGTTAAACTGATTAGCAAGTGGGGAAAGGAGCATACATCAACATTTGACTTCAGGCTGAATTTTCTTCTGTTTTGCCATGATTTCAGCGCCGCCAGCTAGAAACAATATATGCGAAGCTGTGATTTATGGTCTCGTGAATGGGAACTTAGAACATTAGACATTGATCTGCTTCACAGGTCAATTATGCCTGCCACTAGATTTAATCTAAATCCATGGATCATCCACATCTCACCACAAGGTGACTGTGTATTGATAGCTCCTTTCACACAATGACCTTAATCACGTGTTCAAACAGTTCTTACACAAATTCCGACTTACGAGTTGTTTCTGGTCTGGAAAAAATTGCACAAAGGGATTTTTATCCCAGCACAAGCTTTTGGCAACCCCATTGGATAAATTTCCTCTCCTTGCACTTGGTTGGAAAGGATTGTGTAGGACAGGATAGAGAAGAAAATCATACACTGACAGGTAGTGTCTGATTTTCCATTCATCATTCAAATGCGATGAAAATTGAGTGTACTCAATAACATTACTACCATGTCTGACTCAGGGCAAGGGACCGGTCACTTAGGACTGAACTGAGGAGAAATTACTTCACTCCAAGGATTATGAATCTTTGGAATTCTCTACCCTGGAGGGTTGTGGATGCTTCGTCGTTGAATATATTTAAGGCTGGGATGGACAGATTTTTGGTCTTTCAGGGAATTAAGGGATATGGGGAACGGGCAGCAAATTGGAATTGAAGCCCAAAGATTAGCCATGATCACATTGAATGGGCAGGGCAGGCTCGATGTGCCATATGGTCTACTCCTATTTCTTGTTTTCTGCCCGGTTTTCCACCATGGGCTGTGCCTTGGCTACTCTTCTCCTCCAAATGCAATAAGAGCAAAACCTACCACTGATTTTTAATGCACATTATTCCTTGCTAGTTTTCTCCATTTCATACCTGAAGTCACTGACTTGATTCTGAAGAAAAGTAATATTCGACTCAATAACTCTTTTTCTCCATCCATAGATGCTGCCTGTCCTGCTGGGTATTTCCCAGCACTCTCTGTTTTCATTCCATTGACTTGCTGCTTGGGTAGCCTGTCACAGGCATGAACCTCACCCTGGTGTCCAGGATTCAAGTATAACCAATGATGATAACTATCCACAGGCTATCTCAACATGAAAGGCACTCATCTTACTTTCTCTATGTTCACACATGTGCACTAGATAATGATCAGCAGTAGGAATCTTGCTATATTTTCTCTTCTGTAACCCAGAAATGCTTCTGTCGACTTTCGCATTCCCACAGCTTCCTTTGCAGAGATCAGTTAAACACAGCACAAATATCAAACCTGTGGTCGTCCTCGTCCATAAACTTGGATTTGTACATCACCATTTAGTGTAACTGACATTAGGATGCAGAGCAACAAAAAAGAACAAAGCCAACCCTCGCATTTATATAGCATGTTTAACCTAGATAAGCAGTGACCCTGGGTGGGATTCTCCGCAATCGGCGCGATGTCCGCCGACCGGCGCCAAAAACGGCGTGAATCAGTCCGGCATCACGCCGCCCCAAAGGTGCGGAATTCTCCGCATCTTGAGGGGCCGAGCCCTCACCGTGAGGGGCTAGGCCCGCGTCGGACTGATTTCCGCCCCGCCAGCTGGCGGGAAAGGCCTTTGGTGCCCCGCCAGCTGGCGCGGAAATGACATTGCCGTGCGGCGCATGCGCGGGAGCGTCAGCGGTCGCTCACGGCATCCCCGCGCATGCACAGTGGAGGGTGTCTCTTTCACGGGGGCGGGATTCACGCCAGCCCCCGGCGATTCTCCGGCCCGGCGGGGGGTCGGAGAATCCCGCCCCCTGTCTTAACCCTTTGAAACAAATACAGGACAAGGGTCAAGGACATGCAACATCCGTGAGAAAGTCTAACAACTACTGTTTGTTCCCATAAATTGTACAAAGGTATAGCAACTGTTCTTCTATTCTTACCATAATTGCCTGGCCCAGTCGTGATTTCATATCATCCAGTTCCAGATCTTTATAAACTGTATTCTATTTTAGATTAGTTTTAAATGTAGAGGAACTACAGTCCAGACCCTGGGACACCATCATTCCAGACCTAGAGGTCTAGGGCATTGGGTGCCTACTGCTGGTGGGTGGGGCAGGGACAGGAGAATGCTCGGGCCCACTGCCGTGTGTTTGGCAGGGCCACAGTGGGTTGGGTTGCCGAGAATGCGGCCACATTGGAGAAAAGATGGGAGGGCTGGGAATGCCCCTTTGTTGCCTCATTTAAATGGCTCGAGTGAGACTGAGCTACACACCCTCAGGAAAGCCGCTGGGAATCCTAGAACAAAGTAGAAGGGATAGAGGTCTAGTCTGTCAAATTTCCATCACGTTATCATCAGAACCTCAGAAATTGGGTAATCTCTGAGGGAAAGAGTTACAAAAATCAGTGTTGATCACCATGTTAATTACGAAACCCATGTTTAGTTCTTCAGAATTGTCTCATTCAACGTTTAAATGAGAAGAGTGTATTTTTCTTGTATTTGCATCAGAATTTCAGAGTGGCGTGATTGTGTTTACATTCCATGCCTAAATTAGTTGGGATGATTTTACGACTGTGATTATTTATTAGTTTGAATTAGTGCCAACCTGGGGTTTAAACAAGATAAATTGAAGTAATGTGAAATGATTCATTTGGATTAATTTCCAAATGCCAGGATCATGTCCAATCCTCAGAAAGTAGGAATGTGCCTGACTAGAAAAGATATTTGCAGATTGCATATTCAGACCCTCCATTACTTTCACTGCCAAATACTAATGTATTTCCCAATTCTCAACACTATTTGCTTCCACTGCATTTCTGGGAAGTGATGTCCATGGACCAAAGCTTCCTGGCTCCCCATCGTCCCATTTGCGGGGCCGGGGGGGTGGGGGGGGGGGGGGGGGGGTGGGGGGGGGTGGGTGGTGTGGGGGGTATCAGTGATGGGCTGGGGAATCCCTCTCGGAAGTTTCCAGATAAGGGTTTACTCGGCAACTGTCTGGAAGGATTAACTTCCCCTGGACAATTGGGCTGGGCTGGGAACCATCTGACAAAGTGATTTAAATTGCTCACTTCGGATGGTTCTGCCAATTGTACACTCATAGTTACTCTGAAAGAGTTAGATGAAAAAAACACTTCTAACTTCAGAGTAACTATTTTAAATACCCAGACCAAGCCTCACACGGGCCACACCCACACCCCTGACCCCCGTCAGAGGACCCCTCACACCACCACACCCCCAACCTCCCCAGGGGACCCTATACACCGCCCCGCATGTGAACTGGAACTGTGATGGAGCATAGGGATTTAGGTGTCTGTGTACACAAGTCTTTAAAAGCTAGTGCACAGGTATAAAAGGCAATCACAAAGACAGGCTTTTATGTCAAGGGAATTCTGGTGAAAGGTCACAGATCGAAAACCTTAACTCTGTTTCTCGTTTCACTGATCTGCCAGACTTGCTGAGTGTTTTCAACACTTTCTTAGATTTCCAGTATCCACAGTATTTTTCTTTATTTTTATCTCAGAATTTTGAAATAAAAAATGAGGAAGTGATGCTTTAGTTGTACAGCGCCTTGATCAGATTCAATCTGGAACACTATGTGGGCATTGGAGGGGTTACAGCACGGGTTCAGTGAATTGTTACCAGTGTTTATGGGTTTTGTAAGGGCAACAAAGAGTCCACACCGAGTAGGTTGCAGAAAACTTACTTTATTTTACAATTACTATTATGTACAGCTCCAGTAGTTCCCTCGTGAGTCTTCTCTCATCCAGTGCCTTATTGGCCGAATCTATTTATACAAAGCCAAGTATTGTTATGAGTCCTGCGCCCCCTTATTGGGAGAGCTCGTATTCTGCAAGATCCATGGGGTAGTTAACCATCCCTACCCTATAAGACCTGTGCGGCTTATAACAATGGGGTTAAATTATGAAATGCATGAACTTGATTTATATTTCCTTGACTTTAGAAAGTTGATGCGTGTCCTAATTGAGGTGTCTAAAATTACTAAGGAACTTCATAGAAATACATAGAATCCCTACAGTGCAGAAGGAGGCCATTTGGCCCATCGATTCTGCACCGACCCTCCAAAAGTGCACCCAACCTCGACCCACTCCTCCGCCCTATCCCTGTAAACCCCATAGCCCCATCTAATCTGCACATTTTTAGACACAAGGGGCAATTTTATACTGGCTAATAACCTGCACACCTTTGGACTGTGGGAGGAAACCAGAGCACCTGGAGGAAACCCACGGTGACAGTGGGAGAATGTGCAAACTCCAGACACAGACAGTCATCCAAGGCCAGATTTTACCCTGGCCTGGCGCTGTCAGGCAACAATGCCAACCACTGTGCTACCATGTCGCCTTTCATAAGGTAGATACAGATAAATTATTTTTATTACTCTGGAACTGTTGCTCTTTTACCCGAACCACAAGACACGAGTACGTTTCTTGTATTGGACAAATGACTACAGCACCAGTATGTTAGTTCAACTATAATTTATTATTAAACACAGGCTTGGTTCTATGCGTAATAATCTACACTTGGCTACTTACTAAACTACACCCAACAACTAAAATGACCTTTACTTAACTTCCAAGTGACCGGCTCTGTGCAGGTTAGATAAGGCCTTTATCTGGATCCTCACATGTGTCAGCTGGAAGTCTTCAGGCTCGTCTCGGCTGCGGCTCATCCTTCAGGTAGCGATCGCAGGTCCTTGTACTTGGCTGGTCGATATGCTGCAGTTGATCGGAGTAGAGGCCGGTCCCAAAAGAGACCGAATACTGGTTGTGCAGTTCTTCTTATCTCCCAATCTTTCACGTTCTTTTGGGCGGTCCCAACTCGGGATCCAATGGATCAATAGGTTTTTCGATCACCCTAATCGATTCCGGCCAATTAGGGGTGGGTACCTCGATGGCTTGGGCGGGTCCTAGCCGTCATTGTCCAAGGCACGTATGCACTCCCATATAAGGTAAATAGGCGCCCCCGAGTCTGCTACTGTTGCTACGTTTTGACCTGTGTCCCATTGTCCTGGGGAAATCGGTGATTGACCTTTAGCAGGTGTGAGTTTCAGTTAGGTCTAGTTTCCCTGTGCACAGGGACTGTGTACCGTCTGTGTCCTAACCTGACCATAATTCCCATTATCCTTTGCGGGCGGCCATTTTAGATGGCCACAGAACAAACGTGGAGGGAAACAATCCTAAAATTAGATCTGGAGTGAAATCAGGAGCACGTTTACATGCAAAGGATAGTGGAAATTTGGAACTCTGCCTACCCAAAGAACTTGGGACATTGGGACAATAGACATTTTCAAGTTCAAGAGTTTTTTTGGCTACGAGTACCAAGCATATGAATCAAAAGATACACAGACTCTTTGTCAAAGCCATCCAGCCTCGAAACGCTGTCAGATCTGCTGAGATTGTCTAGCAGTTTCTGTTTTTGTTTCAGATTCCAGCATCCACAGTAATTTGCTTTTATCTTAATGAATCAAAGGGTAACTGGAGCTGAGGTACATGTCAGCCATGGGAAGTCAACAGGAAATTCAGACTAGGGGGAACAATCAAAAAAGGAGAGCCATATCTTTCAGGAGTAAAATTCGGAAACACTTCTACATTCAAAAGGTGGCAGAAGTTTGAAATGTTCTTTCCCAAATGGTAATTGTTGCTCGAACAAGTGTTAACACTAAATCTGAGATCCGTAAATGTCTGGTAATCAAAGATGTTAATGGATAAAGGGAAAAGGTGGGGTATATGATCTCAGGTTGCAGATTAGTCGAGGTCTCATTGAATGACAGACAGAACTGAGGGGCTAAATGGCCTCATGGTGTTTTGATGATCTAGTTGGGTGGCAGAACAGACTCAAGGAGATGGACGGCATCCTCCTGTTCCTACTGCTGTTGCATTTAACTTGTTTCTGTGATTCTGCTAACTTATACTGACTGAGACTCTGTCCTCTGCCAGTAAACAGAGGTGAAGAAAAAAATTGCCAGCCCTTCCAACTCTGGCATGATTTCCACTCACTGAATACAGCCAGCTGCCATGAAACGTTCAGCCGGGTGCACAGTGCAAAGTCATTTTAATAGTTGCTGCCAGAAAGGGGGAAATGAAAAGTTATCATCTGTAAGAAAAGGGAACAATATAAGTATATAGGATTGTTCTAACTTTCAGCAATAGTGTATGACGGGGGGATATCAGATTGACTGCCCTTTTGATCTTCCTTTCCATTGCAAACTAAAATTGAGCTGAGCATATCGTCCATTTTTCACCCTTATTGAAGCTTAAAACAATGTTCATTTCATTAGTATCAGATGCTTTAGTGACTGAATGTTGCCCATCACAATTTGTCTTTGAGAAAGCGATGGCGAGCTGTCTTCTTTTGAACTGCTGCAGGCAAGGTGGTGTAGGTACACCCACAGTGCTGTTAGGGAGGGAGTTTCAGGTTTTTGACCCAGCCACAGTGAAGGAACAGCGATATATTTCCAAGTCAGGATGGTGAGCGACTTGGAGAGGAATTTACAGGTGATGGTGTTCCCAGACATCTGCTGCCCTTGTCCTTCTAGGTGATAGAGGTCACTGCTTTGGAAGACGTTATGAAAGGAGCCTTGCAGAGTTGCTGCAGTGCATTTGGTAAATGCTACACACGGCTGCCTCTGTGTGCCAGTGGTGGAAAAAGTGAATGTTATTGTGGTGGATCAGTGTTGAGATAGGATTTGAATTCATGACTCCAGATCATGAATCCAACTCTCTGGTTTATTGGTCCAGCTACCTAACCACAGTGCCTGTAGTTAAATGATTTTCCTGCGGTAGCCATGATGCAATTGACCTCAGTGTCCCAGGGAATGTTAATTGCACTTGATCATGTCTAGAGATGTGAGTGACAAGGGACGAATGGAGCATGCATAGGTGTGAGGCCCCAAAGGTTGAGCAACCTGCCAACATTCACTCTGTAAGACCTCCTGTGTGGCACCAGAGAATGAGTCAAGCTCTTCAGAAAGAAAGGAAAAAAGAGAAGAAATTATAAATGTGAACTTAACAACCAACCAGAGAAACGTAGAAAATAGGAGCAGGAGGAGGCCATTCAGCCCTTCGAGCCTGCTCCGCCATTCATTATTATCATGACTGATCATCCAACTCAATGGTCTGTTCCCGCATTCACCCATATCCTTTGATCCCCTTTGCCCCAAGTGCCATATCTAACTAATTCTTGATAACATACAGGGCAGAATTCTCTTTTGGCAGATGCCAAAATCACGAAACTCGTTTGGGCGGTGTTATGGGCCAGGATTTAGAGAACTCCAAAGTGTATCATGGAGTTCACCTGACCCACAACTTTTACTAGATTGTGGTATGGGGAGCACACGGCCCACTCTACAGGTGTGGTACGGCAGAAATGGAAAAGTATTTTTTAAAGCAAAACAATGTTTATTCTATGAACTCAGTTTACCTTTTTACAACACACAGTGAACATCCTAGCAACCATCAATTCAAATACAACCCCCAAAGAATACAACATTCTAAGTAATACTTAAACTTTCCTTTTAACATCCAAAAGACAACAGAACCCTTTGTACAGAAAGACATCAGGTTTAGCTTCACTACTGAGAACAGTTACCACATTGAAATCACCAAATGGACATTCATAAGCTTGCAGAGATTCACACACATCCTGCTGTGACTGCAGCGTCTCCAAAACTAAAACCAAACCAAAAAACACAGACCCACCCAAGCTATTCCTCAAAGTGAAACTAAAAAGCAGAGCCAGAGCTCAGCTCCACCCACACTCTGACATCACTGCAGCCACTTGAGCAGACAAACATTTCTTAAAGTGACATTCCTATGACAGCGGCGTATCGGGTCCGACACAGAAATCGTGGCTGGTGCAAATGTGATGGCAAATCGAGATTTTCCATCACCTCAACAGCGGCATCTATGCAGTCCGGAATGCATGTACAGTAAACACCTTTTACATATCATTAGCGGGCCCGACCTGGTATTCTCCGGGGCCTCCACGATTCTCCTCCTCTGATGGGCCGAGTTCCAGATGGGGCAGTTCACGTGTGCTTTTAAAAATTGTGAAACCGACATGGTGACTGATGAGGGAGAAAGAGGGAGTACGGAAAGTGTCCAACATCACCATGGTTTACTGACAGTTGTGCTGCTCACCAGGGGGCATCTGCCAGGGCCGGGGGAAGTAGCGGGGGGTGGACAGGTGTGGGCTGTGTGGTCGGGGTGGACGGACACGGAACAGCATTGCCACAGCCGGCAAGCCAGCCATGCAGCTATGCATGCTGCTTACAGCCCACTGTGAACTTAGGGTCATGTGTCGTATAGGTGTCCACCCAGGCCACCCCCCCCCCCCCCCCCCAGGTGCTCTCTGGCCCCAGCCGACCCATCAGCTGTATGGACGCACCCTTGCACAATGAGTGCCATCTTGTTGGCTGGGATGAGTGTGTGTGGGGATTGTAATGTGTATGTGCGGCTGCACCGTGTCAGCCTCCCGAGAGTCAATCACAGATCCGGCAAATCCTGTTAAATGAACAATAACAGAATGGGTCAAGGTGCAGCGCCAGTTTTACAGTCGTGAAAATCCCCGAATTCTGCGTTGCCGTCAACACTTAGTCTCAGAAATGGAGAATCCCGTCCATGTGTTTTGGCCTCAACTACTTTCTGTGGTACCACTCTCTGTGTGAACAGATTTCTCCTCATCACAGTCCTAAATGTTTCAAAACGTATTCTTACACTTTGGTCCCTGTTTCTGGATGCCGCCACCATCGGGTACATCCTTCCTGCATCTACCCTGCCTAGTCCTGTTAGAACTTTATAGCTTTCGATGAGTAACCCTCCTCATTCTTCTGAACTCCAGCGAATATAATCCAAACTAACTCAATCTCTCCTCATAAGCCAGTCCTGCCATCCCAGAAATCAGTCTGATAAACTTTCTCTCCACTCCCTCTATAGCTAGAGCATCCTTCCTCAGATAAGGAGACCAAAACTGCACACAATACTCCAGGTGTGACCTCACCAAGGCCCTGTATAGTTGCAGCAAGACACCCTTGTTCCTGTACTCCAATCCTCTTGCGATGAAGGCCAACATACCATTTTCCTTCTTTACCTTTTGCTTCACCTGCATGCTTACCTTCAGTGACTGGTGTACGAGGACATCCAGGTCTCATTGCACATTCCTCTCTCCTAATTTATGGCTATTCAGTTCTGCCTTCCTGTTTTGATACCAAAGTGGATTACCTACATTTATCCACATTATACTTCACCTGCCATGCATTTTCCCACTCACTCACCGTGTCCAAATCAAACTGAAGTATCTCTGCATCCTCCTCACAGCTCACCATCCTACCCAACTTTGTGTCATGTGCAAATTTGGAGATATTACATTTTGTTCCCTCATTTAAATCATGAATATACATTGTGAATAGCAGGGGTCCCTGCAGTACCCATTAGACACTGCTTGCCATTTGGAAAAAGACTTGTTTATTTCTACTCTTTGTTTCCTGTCTGCCAACCAGTTTTCTATCCATTTCCACCACCCTCCATCCATGCGCTTAAATTGTACACACAATCTCTTTGTCAAAAGCCTTCTGAAAACTCAAATGAACTACATCCACTGGTTCCCCCTCATCAACTCTACAAGTTACATCCTCGAAGAATTCCAGTAGATTTGTTAAGCATGATTTCCCTTTGGTAAACCAATGCTGATTGTCCAATTCTACCATTGTTTTTCAAGTGCTGTGCTATAAAATCATTGATAATGTACTCTAGAATTTTCCCCACTGCTGACATAAGGTGAACTGGTCTGTAATTCCCTGTTTTCTCTCTACCTCCTTATTTAAATAGTGGATTACATTAGCTATCCTCCAATCTGAAGGAACGGTAGCACAGTGGTTAGCACAATTGCTTCACAGCTCCAGGATCCCAGGTTCGATTCCCGGCTTTGGTCACTGTCTGTGCGGAGTCTGTACATTCTCCCCGTCTGGTTGGGTTTCCTCCCACAGTCCAAAGATGTGCAGATTAGGTGGATTGACCATGCTAAATTGCCCTTAGTGTCCAAAAAGGTTAGTTGGGGTTACTGGATTACATGGGATAGGTCGGAAGTGTGGATTTAAGGGGGTTTTCTTTCCAAAGGCTGGTGCAGACTCAATGGGCCGAATGGTCTCCTTTTGCACTGTAAATTCTATGATACTATGACTCTATGAACTGTTCCAAAGTCAATAGGATCTTAGAAGATGATCCGTAATGCACCCAGTATTTCTTGGGCCACTTCCTAAAGTACTCTGGGATGTAGATTATTAGGACCTGGGGACTTATCAGCATTCAGTCCCATCAATTTCCCCAACACGATTTCCCTACTAATGTTGATTTCCTCCCTTTCATTAACCCTTGTGCTCCCCAACATTTCTGGCATGTTATTTGTGTCCTCCTTTGAGACAGAACCAAAGTATGTATTTAGTTGGTCAGCCATTTCTTTGTTCCCCATTATAAATTCCCCTGTTTCTGACTGCAAAGGACCTACATTTGTTTTCACCAATCTTTTTCCAATCTATATCGTGCGATTAATTCATCCACTTTATTACAAATATTCCGTATGTTAAGGCGCAAAGCCTTAAGGCTTATCTTTTTAACATTATTTGTCCCATTCCCACTATTTTTCACTGTGGCCCTATTTGATTCTGATGATTGATTTCTCTGTCTATCATTTACCTTATTCCCTTCTGTCTTTTGTTCTTGTCCTTGATTCCCCCTCCTCTGACTCCTTGCTTAGGTTGCCGTCCCCCTGTCATTTTAGTTTATACCCTCCCCAGCCACTCTAGCAAATCGTCCCCCAACCTTGGACAGCAGTCCCAGTACTGCCCTGGTCTGAATCTAGACAAATAATTGCCTGCCATTTCTATTAGTTGTTAACCTGGACACAAGGTAGGACACCTTGTGGTGGAAGAGTGCTTTGCCTCATGGGAGGATAAAAAGCAAATGAGATGTCTGCCAGTCTGATTTTAATCATACTTTCATTCTTTCAATAAAAGGTATAGCTGAAGCAAGGTCATAGAGGGAAGTACACGCTTCACTCAGCTGTCTCTCTAGCTGCCCAGATACTCTGCTTCATTCGAAAAAAGCACACCTTACAATTCCTTTCTTGATGCCTTCACTGCTTGCTGGATACGACTGCTCTATCCCTTCAAATCTATTTATAGTTACCGATAAGTATTCAAGTTGACTTGACTGGAATCCAGATGCACAGTCAAGTATTACGTTTTTGTATGTTGTTTCGGAAATTTGTGGCTTTTGATATTGCTTTGCTTATGCATATAAAAAGGAACATGAATCGCAGAGGAGACAAAGAGGGCGATGGGTCACTCAAATTCCTCAGAGAATAGAAGGATCACTGCTGCTGTGCTTAATCCTCCCTCAGGCATTTGCGCACAAAGCATCTGTCCCAGTAAGGTAATCTGAGATCAGAGAGAAACAGAATCTAATTTAACAAAACCTGGAAAATGTAAGCTCAAAAATTCTTTCAGACAACATATTCACTTAAGTGAGATTTCAAAGTTAATGTTCAGAGGCTGATCATTCTGATATTTTAGCAATCAAAGCTGTAAATATAACACACTGAAGAACTGTTTGGCCCATTTGTTAATCTTCAATAAAAATGTGCATCCAACAATTACTGAATAAGAAATTGTTTATGGTCAGTTTTCAGATATTTAACTGACAATACGCAAACACTGTGCCAACCCCCCCACCCCCCAGCCCCCACCCCCACATTAGAAGGCCTGTTCACCTAAAATCGCGCCTCAGGCTTCATTTCAAGAATTTTAATAAGCTTCCAAGACTTGCCGTGGCTCCAGAGGCTGCCCGGTCATTGCCTATTAATCAATTTAGGATTGCTTGCCTCACCAGCAGTGGCCTTCAGGTGAATCACCTGGTCGGGGAGGGTAATAGGAGGTGACAAGGCTGAAAGTTGGGGGCAGAGGTGCTTGAGAACTGGTGAGAACATTCCTCTTGTTTAAAAGCACTTTCTTTTTTTTGGTGGTGGACGATTGATCGGCCACATGTCTACCAGGAAAATCTGGCTGGAACCAGTCTGCTGGCCTGAAGAAAGGGCCAATGTATTTTTTTAGGTCGTTCAGGTAACTTAAGTACTAAACGAGGCCACCGTGGAAATAGTGGATGCATTGACTGTAACCTTTGAAAACTCTGTAGATTCTTGAACAGTCCCAGCAGGTCAGAGGTTGGCAAATGTAACCTTGCTTTCTGATAAGGAGGGAGAAAGAAAACCTGAGCGGTTTGGCTAACCTCAATGCTAGCATATATTGTAAACGATGTGATAACAAGATACTTCGAAAAATCAATGGGATTAGACAAAGTCAACATGGAATAATGAAAGGAAAATCATGTTTGACAAACCTACTTGAGATTTTCCGGACATAACTAGTAGAATAGATAAGGGTGAGCCAGAGGATGCGGTGTTTCTGGATTTACAGAAAGCTTTTGATAAAGTCCCACATAAGAGGTTAGTGTGCAAAATGAAAGCACACGAGATTGGGGGTAATATAGTGACATGGATTGAGAATTGGTTTGCAGACAGGAAACAGAGAGTAGGAATAAATGGATCTTTTCCCGAAGGGCAGGCAGTGACTAGTGGGGTCCCGCAGGGACCAGTGCTTGGGTCGCAGCTATTCCACAATATACATCAATGATTTGGATGAGGGAACCAAATGCAATACTTTGCTGATGACACGAAACTTGGTGGGAATGTAAGTGGTGAGGAGGATGTTGAGAGGTTTCAAGTTGATTTAGGCAAGTTGAGTGGGCAAACAAATGACAGTTGCAGTAACATGGATAAGTGTGAAGTTATCCATTTCAGATGGAGAAACAGAATGGAAGAGTATTATTCAAATGGTGATAGATTGAGAAATGTTGATGTACAAAGGGATCTGGGTGTCCTTGCACACCAGTCACTGAAAGCAAGGATGCAGATACAGCAAGCAATTAGGAAGCCAAATGGTATGTTAGCCTTCATTGCACAAGCACTTGAGTACAGGAATAAGGATGTCTTTTTGCAGCTGTACAGGACCTTGGTAAGGCCACACATGGAGTATTATGTGCAGCTTTGGTCTCCTTGTCTGAGAAAGGACATTGTTGCCATAGATGGAGGCTAGCGAAGGTTCACCACACAGATTCCTGGGAATCAATGTTGTATGAAGAGAGATTGGGTCGACTGCTCCTGTATTCAGGGCAGCACAGCAGCATAGTGGTTAGCACAGTTGCTTTACAGCTCCAGGGTTCCAGGTTCGATTCCCGGCTTGGGTCACTGTCTGTGTGGAGTCTGCACATCCTCCCTGTGTGTGCGTGGGTTTCCTCCGTGCGCTCCGGTTTCTTCCCACAGTCCAAAGATGTGCAGGTTAGGTGGATTGGCCATTTTAAATTGCCCTTAGTATCCAAAAAGGTTAGATGGGGTTACTGGGGTACGGGATAAAGGTATGGCCCACATGTACATCCTTGAGGCCACGGATGACCTGTATGCCCGGGCATTAGACTTTATCAACTTTGAGCAGGACCAGGTTGCAGGGTAACTGATGTTGCCTTGCGCATACCGAGTCATCAGGGATTTAATGTTCCTTGTATTCTCCAAGGTAGCCAAAAGTTGTAGTGTTTACAAAGAACATTAAGCTATGTATTTAAAACAAAGCTAGTTTATTTTACACTACTTTAAATGGTTCGCACACTCTACTAAGCAATAGCTAACAAAATAGTGTTGAATCTAAGTTACAGTAATCTATTATGTCTCTCTAATACAACCAACACTCTAACTCAACCTCACACTATCCTTCTCCATCAGCTTCTCCCAGAATGCTTAGGCCAGCATTTATTGCCGATCCCTAGTTGCCCTTCAGAAAGTGGTGGTGAGCTGCCTTCTTGAACTGCTGTAGGCCCTGAGGTGTAGGTATATCCACAGTGCTGTTACAGAGGGAGCCCAAGGATTTGACCCAGCGACAGTGAATGGACAGCGATATATTTCCAACTCAGGGTGCTGAGTGACTTGGAGGAGAACCTCCAGATATCTACTGCTCTTGTCCTTCTAGATGGTAAAGGCCGTGAATTTGGAAGGTGCTGCCTAAGGAACCTTGGTGAGTTCCTGCAGTGCACCTTGTAGATGGTACACATGGCTGCCACTGTTCGTCAGTGATGGAGGAATTGAATGTTTGTGGAAGGGACAACGATCATGCGGGCTGCTTTGTCCTGGATGGTGTTGAGTTGTTGGAGCTGCACTCATCCAGGCAAGTGGAGAGTATTCCATTACACTCCTGACTTGTGCATTGCAGATTCTGGAGAGGCTTTGCGGGGTCAGAAGGGGAGTTACTTGTCATAGGATTTCTAGCCTTTGACCTACTCTGCTGGCTACAGTATTAATATGGCTGGTCCAGTTCAGTCTCTGTTCGATGGTAACCCCTAGGATGCTGATTGTGGGGGATTCAGCAATGGTAATGCCATTGAATGTCAAGGGGTGATGTTTAGATCCTCTCTTGTAGGAGATGGACATTACCTGGTGTTGTGTGGCACAAATGTTACTTGCCACTTGTCAGTCCAAGCCTGGATATTGTCCAGGTCCTGCTGCATTTGAACATGAACTGCTTCATTAGCTGAGGAGTCGTGAATGGTGCTGAACATCGTGCAGTCATCCGCAAACATCCCCACTTCTGACCCTATGATGGAAAGGAGATCACTGATAAAGCAGCTGAAGTTGATTGGGCTCAGGACACTACCCTGTGGAACTCGTGCAGCAATGTCCTGGAGTTGAGATGATTGACCTCCAACCACCACAACCATCTTCCTTTGTGCCAGGTATGACTCCAACCAGCGGAGAGTTTTCCCCCTGACTCCCATTGACTCCAGCTTAGATAGGGCTCCTTGATGCCATACTCGGTCAAATGCTGCCTTGGTGTCAAGGGCAGTCACTCTCACCTTACCTCTGGCATTCAGCTCTTTTATCCATGTTTGAAACAAGGTTGTAATGAGGTCAGGAGCTAAGTGATCTTGGAGGAACCCAAACTGAATGTCCGTGAGAAGGTTATTGCTGAGTAAATACAATCATACAATACAATCCCTACAGTGCAGAAGGAAGCCATTCAGCCCATCAAGTCTGCACCAACTCTTCAAAACAGCACCCTACCTAGGCCTAATCTCCCGACCTATCCCTGTAACCCACCCAACTCGTGGACACTTGGGGACAATTTAACATGGCAAATCCACCTAACCTGCACATCTTTGGACTGTGGGAGGAAACTGGAGCACCCAGAATAAATCCACGCAGGCACGGGGTGAATGTGCAAACTCCACACAGACAGGCACTGCAGGTCAATGCACGCCAGCCCTGGCGCACATGTTTTGCGGCCTCCTGCACCTGCCCAGGTCTCATGCCCTGCCCATCCTGGCCCTCCCCTGCATTCTCCTCATCGGACGAGGCCTGGGGTTCATCCCCCTCCTCCAGCACGTCGCCCATCTGCTGCGCAATGTTGTGGAAGATGTAGTAGGCCACTATGATGTGGGAGACCCTCCTAGTGCTACACTGGAGAGCCCCCCCAGAATGGTCCAGGCACCTGAACCTCATCTTCATGATGCCACTCGATCATGCCCCTGGTCACAACATGGGTGTTATTGTAGCGGGTCGCCATGTCAGTTTGTGACCTCTGGATAGGCGTCATCAGCCACGACTGCAGTGGATAATTCCTGTTGTCCAAAAGGCAACACCTCAAAGGTGTCAGGAACCGTTGAATGTGCCAGGATGAAGGTGTTGTGCACACTGCCTGGGTAGCGGGTGCAGACGTGCATGATGTGCAGCTCATGGTCACACGCCAGCTGCACGTTCATCGAGTGGAACCCCTTTTGGTTTGTGAAGACGGGCCGTCATGAGCCGTTGCTCGCACGGGACATGAATCCCGTCGATCACCACCTGGACCAGGGGCATCCCAGCGATGGCGGCGAACCCCACTACCCGGGCATCCTGGTGGGCTCGGTCCACACTGAATTTGATGTATTGTGCCAACCTGGCATATAGGGCCTATGTGACGGTACGGATGTATCCATGCACTGAGGTCTACGAGATCCCAGGCAGGTCGCCACTCTGCGCTTGGAAGAACCCGTGACATAAATGTTCAGGTCAACCGTCATCTTGATATGGAGCAGGTGTCCTTCTCCATATCCCCGCGGTTGCAGATGCGCCCTTATCCGGCATATATACCGTATGGTTCCCCTGACAGCCAGTATATTAGGCGACTTGCCCAGTCTGGCAGGTTCTCGAATTTCAGGCGCTGCTGGTACACACGAGGCCTGATGCCACACACGAAGCCTGATGCGGCGCCTCCTTCGCACCTCCTCCTCAGCCTGTTGGGTGACCGGCTCTCCATCCTCACCAGTTGCCTCCTGTTCGTCTGGCGCAGGCTCCACCACTGCAGGGACCAGGCACTACGGGGGCCTCTGGCCCCGGCATCCATCTCTGCTAGAAGGAGTACCGGTGGCTGCCCTTACCCATGCCAGCAGTATGCTCTGCGACCCCGTCCGGCAACCTCCTGTGGGGGCTACTGTGGGCGTTACCTTTGGGTGGGCCACATGATGCTCCTCTGGCGGGTGGCACCTGGGGGGTGGAGTGTGGGGTATCGGGGTGGCGGCAGTCCACTCTGCGCAACCATGGGCCACGGTGGGCGGTCAGTGGGGTGTGCAACAAAATGGCTGTCTTGTAATGGCGGTCCATAATTGGACACCCTGGTCCTGGAGAAGGTCACCCCAACCCCATGGCCCATCCTCTGGTCACACCCCTACTCTGCTCCGGACTCCACTCCTTCCCCCCCCCCCCCCCCCCGGATCATGTCCTACCTCCTCACTCTCCCTCAGCAGCCACTGCGTCTGTTTCCCGATTTTTAATACCACAAGTGAATCTCTCTGTCAGTAATTCCACTTGGCGGAGGCGGAGCATTGTGGATGCCCCGGAGAACATCGGGTCAGACCCGTTAATGATATGCCAACGGCGTTTACT